>NC_056484.1:3739543-3757166 GCF_008729295.1 Plectropomus leopardus
TTTTAAGGATCCGCGGGAACACTGATATATAATTAGTTGGTTAAATAATGAATAAATATCTAATTATATAATAAAATATTTAAATAAATTAATTTTATGTTTCGGGGTTTCCCCCATACATTCATTTAATTTTGGCAGCCTACCATGATTAAGACATCTAGCGCCATGTATTGATTTCTATTTTTGGAGCTGAATCTTTTATAAGTTGTATTATTTAAATACACATCGATCTGCTATTAATTGTACTACACTTGCAGAGTGTACTCTGGGCACAGACAGAGCAGCAGTGTGAGTAGTGTGTAGTTTAATTGAGACTTAACTGGGTCTAAAAGTTTGCTTTCACTCGCCTCTGCAGCAGCTTATCCATTGACGAACCCTTAAGACTCAAACTCTGCAAACTGCTCCACCTGCGCTGCATTCAAGGACCCAGAAAAACATCTGAAAGATGATAAACACATGCAAAAACATGCTGTAACAGTTGCTGTAAGTTTGATGCAAATGCAAAGTACATCACATTCACATACCAATGTCTCATAATTTTTATTGCTCTTCCAGTTAAAAAAAAAATCAATATAATGTAAATACGAAAGGTGATTATAATTTAATAGCTTTATGAAGTGATGTCACAAAATGTATTTACAATCTGTACAACAGAACAACCACAAAGACTGTTCCCAAAACTCCCGACAGGCTTTGTTCCCTTAAGTTTTTTAGCCATTGTAGATTTAAACATCATTAATGCACAATTAGATGGTCCTGTTAGATTCGCTGTGGAAGTCTGTCAAAAGACTGATCTGCCAGTTTTTAAAGAAAAAAAAGGTTTTATAGTTCATTCTCATGTATCAGAGCCTAAATTCATCCAATTAAAAAAAAATATAACTGAGCAGCGCCCTACAATAACATAAAGCTCAGCCACAGCCCAAAAACGGGAAGATGTAAGGATCTAATATTAACGATCAGCGTAAGCACTCGAGATGTTGGGCCTCATGCAGTAAAGATATACAAACAAAATTTCTCTTATTTTTGCTCGTATCCAGGATTCTTATTTTGTAAGTACCCACTGATTTTTGGGATTCATCAACGTTTTCTAATTCATGATTTTCTGTTAGGTAAGAGAACCTTGAACATCTTGCATTCACAGTCCAAAATTGTTGTCCAACACAAGGAAAAATGCATGACTATAACCAAATCATATTTAGTTGAGGTTTTAGAGTATTTATAATGACTAGATTATTAAATTTAAGGGCTAAAGGGATACTACTAAAGTTGGTGCATCGATCCCAATGACTGTAATTTTAGTTACTGTGTGTCAATCTGCAGAATAGTGGTGTAACTTAACTACGTACATGTACTCAAGTACTGTACTTAAGTACAATCTGAGGTTAGTTTTCCTTTACTTCAGTTTTTTAATCTCATGCCAAGACTATCTTCTCTTATATTTTCTTATACCAGAAATTTAAGAGGAAATTTAAGACGATGTTGCTGCATGCGGCCCACTGAGCGGCATCTTTTCTCGTAAAATGTCAAGTTTAATCTTTAACGCCGGTGTTGTTGTGACTTTGTCAACGGGTGGAAATTTAGATTAGTACCAGTCACGAGCAAGATCCACCCTTAAATTGACAAGACCTGCGCATATTCTTAGGATCTTGTCTATTTTAGGAGCCATGGTGTTCGGAACAACCTGCGACAGGATTGTGTAATCTTCCAGACGTCCGATCGCTCTTTCACAATGGTGGGCCATTTGTATAATGGTTTTTACTTGTTCCTCGGGTAGCCCTCTACGTTGCATTTCGAAAGAAGGCACGACCAAGTTAACCTCTCTCTCTAACAGCAGATCCTTCACGGTGAAATCGTGAAGTGTCATGACTTCGTCTCCGGGCTTTAAGAGGTCTAATATTCCTGATTCCTCGGTTATTAACGTGTCACTGCACAGCCTTCCGTATGTGGCAGAGATGAACATGATTATTCCACATGGAGCGAGAGCGACCTGGTATTTCACCGTCTTACATGACTTTAGGTCTTTGCGTTTTTGTAAACGGCTCTCACTGAACTCCAGAATACATGTTGTGTTGGGAAAGTTCTTAAATGCTTTGGGCATGATTGCTTGAATTATTTCTTTTGGAAGCCACGGAATCAGAGGTCGCAACACTTGGTCCAGTTTGTCGACACAATACGAGACTATCCTGCTGGCCGTGCTCTCTGATACACAAAACTGTCTGCTCAGATACTCCATCTCACAGTTGTTCTTCAGTTTCATCAGTGTCATGAGAACTTGATCTCGCAAAGACAGTGGAAATGCGTTGCGAGCAAATCCTTCCAGTGTTGACACGAGGACGTTAAATGTTTCCAGAGCGATACCGGTGTAAAGCAACGCATCCGAGTCGTTTTGAAGCATCAAGTACCCGAACTCATCACACTGAGTCGTCTTGTCATGCACGTCTTTTCCAACAGGCGTCGTGTAATAATCATGATCGTGCAGTACAGGGTCCTCCAATTGTGTCTGAACTGAGTCGCAGAGTGGGTCAGGAGAAAGGGAAGAAGTTGAGATGTCAACGTAGTCCGCGACCGTCATAGTGAAGTCCACTGAGCAGTCTGACAAACACAGAAGTATGGCCAGAGTTACAAAATAAGAGCGTGAACAAAAAAAGCGTGGAAGAAAAATCGATTCATACGTTTTGCAACTGTCCTTTTCCTGTTTTTTTTTAAATGCCTGAATCGCTACAAACCCAGAGGTGGAAAGACAGTGCCTCTTTTATTTTGGTAGTCTATTAGTAGCGTTACGTCATATCCATTTCAACAAAAACGGAGCAGGAGCAAGAAAGCAGAAAATAGCAGACTGTCCCAGCAGCCCAGCGCAAACTTCCTGCTGGATCAGCAAACTTTCTGTTGCTGAAGTTACACAGATTTAGACCAGTGGTGCCCAACTGGTGGGTCGCGGTCCAAAAGTGGGTCACAGGTCCATTCTGAATGGACTGCAAGTGACTCCCAACCATGTTAAGTTAGTGAAAAATACATTTTATTTTGAGGTACACTGAATTTGCAGCACAGAGCTTTTATTTTGAGGCGAGGTTCCCTGCTGTAGTGTGAGAGTTTTTTTTTCCCTGAGAACAGTAACTATTTTATTTTGTTCTTGTTATTATGTCGCCTGGTTCTGTTTTTGTTTTGTTTTTTTTATAATAGGCCTACAGGACGTTTCTTCATTTATTAGAGGACGGAGTGGTTAGATTTTCATATTTTACTCTGCCCAAAGATACAAATATTTTCCTTGAGCCTCCCCGAGTTAATTGGTGAAATTATTTTTTTATTTTTATTTTTTCTAACAGTTTCTGGCTGTGATAAACAGTGTAATTTTTGTTGATTTTTATTTTGGCAGCTCGTGGGTTTGGAAGGTATGTTTTCTTTAAAAAATCCCACATTTATAAAAGATGAAAAAAATCTGTACAATACTCTTTGGAGAAATAAAACCCAAAATGTTTTAAATTAAATTAAATTAATTAATTTATTTTTTTTAAATTGCCAGTAATTTTAAGGAAAAAAAACACTTTTTTTCTAGGAGAAAACATACCAGTTTTGTCCAGTGGCTGGACCAGTTAGGAACCACTGGATTACACCCAGCCTGCTGTGAACTCCTGTGACCCACAGGCTGAGCAAACCAATGTGCTGAGTGCAGCTCCACAATGGGATAAGATTTCAACCATTGTAATTTTTTTTGTTGTTAAAAAGTTAAAACAATAAGTGTTGGCAAATACTGATATTATTGTAGCCGCTACGAATAAATCAATGTATGGGAAACAGGACAGCTAAATTTGGTATTTTAAGTTTACCTCAACAAGTACATTTTTAATTAATTCTATTGTACATGTAAACTACATTTTTGTAAGCATGTGAGTAAAGTTGACGTAATAATCATTTTACAGAAAGCAAGAGATATGTCTAGAGATGTATGATTTGACTCTTTGGCGTGGTTACAAGGTGTGACAAAATAAGAATGACAAAAATGTTATACTGAATCACAATATTTGTGATATTTAAAAATCGCAATACATATTGAGAGACAAGCATATCGCCCCAGTGATTTTCTTCTTCATTGTGTGACTTTTTACATGTTCCATTGACAATAGTGTTTTTTGATTTCTGAACATTAAAAAAGGCTACAGTTTCTCCATGATATCAATATATTTTGTACTTATTTCATTGTATTTTTAAAATATTTTTCTGATTATTCTGTTCTTTTCCGTCTTTGATTGTTGCAGTCCTTTGATTTAATGTTTTTTTTTAAATAAACTTATCTTTGTTGCTGTCTATTTTAAGATAATTTTCTTGTATATTCAGTTACTTGTTGCCATTTTTCAGTGTTTTTTTAATGTTGATTTCAAAGTGTTAACCCCTTGTAACCTAAGCAAACTGGGAAGCATGGGAAGGAGGAAATGAGCCACTTCAAAAGAAAAGGTACAAAAAAAGCAAAAAATGAGGTGATGCACTTATATTAAAATATGTAACACACAAGAAAACAACATTTAAAAAGTACTAAAAAAATGACTAAAAAAATCGGTTTATTTCTGTGAAATAATATTAAATATAAAATTATAATCTTTATAAATATAGCTCCTGACATTTCCCCCATTTTTGATAATATCTAATAATCCTCCCCCAAGCTAATTTTTAAAGTCATTTTCGTGTCACCTTTTTTTCCCCAAATTGCGGGACTTTTCTTAACAAGTTGCGCATCGGATTTATTCTCCATGTATTTATTTTTATTTTCCAGGCTTCAGAGGTTCATACAGCACAAGCGAACTGATATCGATCCAGGTGTTTATTAACTTACCTGGTCCACCTTCAACTTCTTGTTTACCGTCAACGTCGTTGCTGTAAATTGTCGGTTGTGTCTGGAAGTTGTAGCTGGAAGTTGCCGGGTTTGTCTCGAAGTTGCAGCTAGAAGTTTCCAGTTGTGTCTCGAAGTTGCAGCTAGAAGTTTCCAGTTGTGTCTCGAAGTTGCAGCTGGAAGTTGCCGGTTGTGTCTCGAAGTTGCAGCCGGGAGTCGCCGGCGGTTGCGTCTCTGGCTGGATCAGCGGCTTCCTCTTGCCCGGTCCTTGCCTCATTTTCGACAGCTTTTTTTCGGCCTCGCTGCTTGGAGACTGGTCGTGGCCCAGATAAAGCTCCGGGTCTGGGTGCAGTTTTGTTGGAATCCTTTCAACGAAGTGAAAAGAGCAAACGTACACTCTTTTCGGGGGTCGTTTGAGCCTCAGGGCCTTCAGCCAGGCCGCCCGCCGCTCCTGGTTCCTGGGCATGGAGTGCAGGCGGTACGGCGCGGGACACATACAGTCTCTGCGCAGTTTGTAGTGAAACAAACAACACGACGTTTCCAAGAAATCCTTCACCTTCTTTGTGTTGTTGTAGCAGCCACTAACGGCACAAGTTGAACCTGAGCTCATTATACGAACAATTTAACAGCTACGAGTTAGCTAACTAGCTAAAATAAGTTGTTTTTAGAGCTAACCCGCCGCTTGTTGTCGTCGGTGTGGAAACAGGAAACCAGCTAACGGAAGTCGTTGTCATGGCAGCTTATTGGCTCCGAAGGCGTCACGTGACCGTATTTGTAATAGTTTAGAAATCGGTTTTTAGAGAAAAAGTGTTAAGCCAAAATCAATCAAGGAAAGATAGTAAGCGGAGTGATAACCTGAAAAAGTTTTTGTCGATAAGAATAAATAAAATAAAATAAAAAATAAATACATGAATAACAGCTTAGTTAAAATATTTGTTACTTGTATCATCATAATAACAATTTATATTTATAAGGGTGAACAATGAATGATGATTTTTGTTCGTTTCCTTTTTACAATCTTTTTTATTGGTTTATGTATTGATAATATGATTATTTATTATGTGTCATGTTCTGTGTATAATGTCAATTTATCAATGCATCTCATGTATGTTTGTTTTGTTTACCTGACATATTTTGTACATATTTTTATTGAACACCGCGTGGAGAAAAAGTCACGTGATAGTAAAGATCGACCAAAACAACTATTTACATTTGAGAAGCGGATTTTTGCTTCTTTCTTATCTCAAAAATAACTATTAGTTTTAATCCAGGAGTGGAAATCACCAGAGGGCACACAATACGTTTTTCTTTCAATACTGATGTCACAATATAATGTTATGGCATTTTTAAATGTGTTGCAATAACATATATTGCAATTTATTACCCTTACCTTTTTTCAATTGCAAATTATGTCCCCAAAAGAAAACGCTGTCACTGTCTCTTTCATCTTAGGGACACATCTGAATCTTTGAGGCGTCTTATTTAATGCTAAAGAAAGGCAGAAACTGCTTTCTGTTCCTCAACAAATGACTTTAAAACAATTAATAGATCAAGTGTTTCTATATTTTCTGTAACTTGTATATTTAGGGTTCAAACATTTTCCTGGTCAACATTTTAAAACTTTTCCATGGCTGTTTAAGGACCAATGATATATCTTTTTTCCTCGGCATTTTATCTAATAAATCAGATGAAATCACTGTTCAAACATAATTTGAGATAGCTGGCATAAATGGAGGGAGAGACGGACTGCGGGGAGAAAACGATGGTAAATAAAACGCATAATGACACATCTTAGAGCTACGTTACATCAGCAGCTACAGAAAATAAATTTGCCGTTATGTTAGATTACGCGGAATTACTGTAACAAATTTATTACACGCTAAAAATCTCCATGACTTTTGAATATGTTTTTACTTGACTTGTGTAACTTCTCCAGGTTTTCCTGTAAACAAGATTTCTTCTTACTGAATAGAAACATCAGAAAAGGACACAATGAGCAAAATCATTTTAATCTTTTTTTTTCTTACAAAAACATCTTCAGGGAGTTCAAAATTAAGCATTTTGTAATTGGGGAACAAACAGTGGCAGCAACCACCTCAAAGATATTTTACAAATATCAAAGAAACGATCACTAGAGGGCCAGAGTGCAGAGCTCCCTCCCGCTGCGACAGAAGCCAAACATACATCTGCAGATGCACAGTGTCGGTATGATTTTTTTAGGACGACACCCCGAGCTTTAAATGTTAGGAATTGTCTGTTTGCAGAGATTTCAGGCCATGCATCGGCCGAGCCACGTCTTAAACCCGTCAGTAGCGTTTGTGCTAAATTGACTCAAGCACGAAAGCACTGGGGGCTCAGAGTGGAGCCATAGAAAACTTTGAAAATGTAAGGGAGGTATAAGGAGGGGGTTCCCACGTTCACCGTGTCTTTGAATACTGGGGGTGCACTAGATTCAGCAGCAGCTTAAATAAATGTTTAACCGTTTTATTTTGTAAAATGTGGTCCGCAGGAGATTGCAGGGCACTACAATGCCTCCTCCGACAGAAACGTATTGGCTTGTTTATAATTTCTTTAGCTGTGGTGGATGATAGAAAACTCAGAAAGCCAGTCTTTCGTCTTTGCAAGCTGCGAGTGGTGTATTGTGGGTAGAACACAGTAGCATTTGGCATCCCTCAGAGCTCCTCTGAGGCGTCCTGTTTCTCTGAAGGAGCTGCTGACGGGGCGCTGTGTGGCGGTGACGGGGGGTGCGGTGTTGTTCAGGAGTGGGGTTGGGGTGTCAGTAGTCGTCTCCCCGGCTCACCACCTCCTTGCAGGTGGGCCTGAGCAGGATGGTGTGCTCGAACTGAGCCGTGTAGCAGCCCTTGGTGTCGCAGAGGGGAGGGTAGGGGTCCACGATGCCCAGGTCGCACAGGTTTTTCAGGGCCATCAGGTACTTGCTCTCGCCCAGGCGGTCCAGCCAGCGCCGGCAGAACGCCAACGTGCCGAAGTTCTCGTTGATAACGTTCAGCAAGTGCTTCGCTCTGGGCAGCCTGGAGACAAAGGAGGGACGTAAACAGTTGTTGTTAAGGGATGTCAACAGTTAACTGTTAGTTAATTTTATTTTATTATTTATTTATTTTGCAAAGTAAAAAACAAAAAATTAAACAGCAAAACAACAAAATAGTAGCAGATTGTGCAGGTGAGATGCAGAAAACCCCCACAGGCTCATGAGAGAATCTCAACTCAAAACTGATTACAAAAACAAATAGTGAATCCTACAATATCAAAAAATAACAAGTAGACATAAGATCAGTGAAGTGCAATTACCTACGTGAATCAGCAACACACATAAAATACATTTTTAAAATAATGTACTGAGGCTGTATGGATCTACGTGCGTTAATCTTCAGGGGTGATATCAGACTGCAAAAAGTATTTTAACAAAATAACCGATGTTTGTTTTGTGTAAATTTTTACCTGATGGGAACGTGGCCGACGTCAAAGTTTTTCATGTAGTGAGAGCACTCCATGTCATCGTGCACCACACCTTTACCTGTGCTGCCGAATGTCTCAATGGCATAAACTTCTCCCTCCTGCGCAGTAAAACAAACAAACAAACAAACAAAAAAATCAATCACAGGAAGACTGCTGACTCTGATAAAGCCCAAAAGTTTACAGCCTTTAAAACTTATACATATATGGCTACATTTTTAACATTTTACGCCTCTAATAAAAATTCTTAAAATGCAAATGATTATCAAAATGTATTCACTTTTTTGACAATGTCTTAGCCACAAAATTCAAAGCACATTTAGTTATTTTGGTTTTTTTTTAAATGTCTGAACTGTAATGTTGTTTTAAAAAACAAATAATTTAGACAATATTTGAGCCATAATATGAAGATATTTCATGTTTTTGACAGTATCTGAGCCATAACATTGAAAACATATTTAGTATTTTTGAAAATATTTGAGATGTAATGTTGAAAGAAAAAAAGTAAAAGTAAATTTGACAATGTCTGAGCCATACTACTTAAAGACATTTAATATTTTTGTAAATATCTCAGACATAATATTGAAAACATATTTAGTGTTTTTAATATCTTAACCCTAGTATAAATAATAATAATCATAATAATATGAATATTTGGTAGTTTATATCTAATCCATAATATTCAAAACATATTTACAATTTTTGACAATATCTGAGCCATAATATTGAAAAGGTATACAGTACTTTTGACCAGCATCAGTCAGTTAACTCACCTCCATTTTCGTTGCTTCTCCTCCTTTAACGATGGGCACAGTCTTACCAGCATGTATTCTGTACTGACCGATTGAGTGACCGTTCAGATTTCGGATTGGTTTCACTGAAACAGAAGACACAAGGTTCATAAATCAAAAGGCATCAAGGTATTTTATAATACATATTTATTTCTATATCTCTGAAATGACATCCGAAGGTTAAACTATTGTAATGTGATTACACTGGCTTTTATCAAAATTTTACACCTGACACTTCAGTTTCAAATTTAGTTTATGTCAAAAATGTGAAATGTTCAATTCAAAATTCACGTTTTTTGAAACCAAGATTTTTCTTTTGAATGAAATAAATAAATATTTTAAACACATATTAATGCACCACTGATCCCTGACGTGCAGTGTGTAGTTAGAGGAAGCTACCTTGGTACGTTTTGCCATCAAGCTCGACCTCGTAGGACTCCATCACTTCCTGAATCGCCTCTCCAACATCACACAGACGCACATCAATGCCGGCGTTCTGCAAAAAACAAACAGGAAATGACGAGCTTCAGGCAGCGCACAGATGGAAACACATCTGCGTGAGGTGCATTTGTGTTTGTCATACTTTGATTCCAGTATTGGTGGCGTCTCTCACGGCCTCCAGCAGCTTGTCATACTTTGGATTAAATGTGACAGTGAAGGCACAGTCAATGATTCGCCCTGAAAACAGACACCAGGCAGAGAGCAGAACATCTGTTAGTGGGTGTGGTTTTTTGTTTTTGTAGAGGTGAATGCTGAAACTGCCTCAAATGTGTCAAACATCCAGCAGCAACATTAGTTTTAGGAACTTTAAAACTTTACATGTGGGACGAGGGAATGAGGGAACTGTTTCATCTCGTTTGAGGATTTAAAAATATACCTGAAAAATGTTATTTGTAATCATCTATTTCAACGTGTAACCAGTTATGTGCATGAATATGTAAGTTATTATACGACTGCAAGCTGCTGACATTACATAACATATTTTTAAAGGAAATCTATCGACAAAAATTCTAAAATTTTCCATGACATTTCAAGGACTTTTTTTTTCTTTTCTCTTTTGCCCGATGTTTTTCAAACATATCAGAGTCTATTCAAACAGAATTTCAGCTGGCTGACACACATGAAGGAAAAACAGAATAATATGAAAATAAATGAAAAACTGTACACGATATTAAACAAAGCGTCACACATCGATGCATGTTAGGTCTACGTTAGGTCAACAGCTAAAGAAAGTCATGGAAGGTTGTCCACTGAAGATTACCGTAATAATTTACAAACAACAAAATTCAACGACTATTCCAAAGCTTTAAATTATTTTTAAAAGGGACTTTTCAATGTCTATGGGAGCCCTGTGCATATAATGCTGAAATGTCGAAGTTCTGTAGGTATTGAGGGGGACGTCTCAAAATACACTTTCTTCTACTTCACCGCCAAAAACTGGTGCAATGAGCCTTTTTCACACAGGAAAAGCACAGGTGTAAATGATAAATTAAGGGGCTGTATTCCTTTAGCTGCTTCTGTTTCAGAATGGACACTTGAGTAGAGGAGCCATCGTTGATGTTATCATTTACACCTGTGCTGCTCCTCCTGTGACAGCTCCAACCGTCTGCTGTGAAACAGTCTGTTTCTGTGTTTCCGTTCATCCTCGTTTTGTTTATGTACTCCTGTGTGCTGGTTTGTCTTGAAAAAGAGACTTTAATTTCTTTCTGGCAGCTACTTGTATCTGTTAAATATTTAAAATGTTGTAAAGAAAAAACCTGGTTGCTCTGTAGGCTACGATCAAACATAAGTCAAAAACTTGTGTCGGCGGCTCATGGAAAATGTAAACCAGCAGGATAAACAGGAAGGAAATGCAGGCACTCCAAAAATGTGGAAAAACAAGGAGGAATTATGTATTTTTTAAAAAGCGTCTATTATGTGGCTAATTCAGTGTAGTGGCTAATTCTGTTGGCTTTTTAATGATTTTGCCACAATAATGAAGGCATTTTGATTTAATTCCTCCTCTTTTGTGTGTGTAAGCAATCAACTGTGCAATCACTTTTAACGTCTTCAGCTGCATAATTAGTGCGAGGTAAAGCAGAGAAAATTCAAACTAATCTGCTCTCGAAATAATGATGGAGCTTGTTTGGGAAATTATTTGCAACAAACACTTCAGTGAGATGAATTAGGAGTCGGACAATTGATTTTCATTTTGCACAGTAATGAGTGTAAACATTAGCTGTCTGAAGTGTATAACTGTAGTGGCAGCTGCTCCGTGTATCCATTATCGTTATCGAGCGGTCTTTGAATGCATCGCCTCTCAACATCAAAGTGTGTTTGAAGCAGCGTGTTACCGTTGATGTGCGTGCCGAAGTCGATCTTGCAGACGTCGTCGTACTGCAGGACGGTGGTGTCTCCGGCGTTGGGAGTGTAGTGGGCAGCACAATGGTTCAGGGAGCAGCCGGTGGGGAAGGCCAGGCCGGCGTTGAGGCGGTCCTCCTTTATCAGCTTACGAGAACAGTCCTCCAGCCGCTCACTGAGAGAAAATGACCAGATAAACCCTCAGGGCCCGCTTTAATATTACACACACTCGCTGTATTATTTTCTACTTATGTTGTATTATTTTTTAACCAACATCAGTCCTAATCATAAATGTCAAATATTCATTCATTTTCAGATTTTTAACACTTTAAATGCCAGGTTTTTGCACGATGCCAATATATTTTTAGATAAAAAAAAAAAACACAAACATGAATTATTTTCAATATACTGTAAGATAAGTAGATTATTTTTTTGATTAACAGCCTGGGACAGCTCAGTGATTAGCAGCTACATGGATTTTTATACATTATTGTTTTTTGTGTAGTGTAATAAACAAAACCTGACGTTAGGTCCTCTTCTTTTATACAGTCTGAGCTTATAAAGAACATTTCTTTCAAAGATTACCAAGAAAATTTCACCTCCAACCTTTCACCTCTCTGTCTCCGGCGTCTCATAGTTTAAAAAAAAAAAACAAAACCTACTTTGACTTATTTTATATTTATTTATTTAATTCTTCATTTTTTCTTTTTTCCACCTTATATTTGTTATATATATACATACATATATATATATATATATAAAATTTATTTATTTTTGTTATTTTATTATTATTGATTTTCCCTTTTTACATAATTGAAACCTTCTTGTGTTCATTTGGTTGTGTATTTTGCTTTTGTATGTTCACATTAACCAGTAAAAAAGAGAATTACAAAAAATAATAATAACCTTTCAGCTAGTTCCAAACAGCCACATGTGAAGGTAAAAAATATGCCTATAATGTGTATCGCAGTGATAAACACAGCCTCACCAGATTTCAATCATGGTCATGCCGGGTTTCATGAAGCCCCGAACGTGTTGGCGGACCTGTCTGTGGGCCTCGGCCGCCTGTCTGAAATCGTTCCAAACCTCCTCGTTGGCTTTATCCATCACCCGCTTCTCTTCGTTGGTTGTACGCCACGCTGCACTGCGACTAAAAGAGAAAACACACCAACACATTTTTATTTTGGGCCTCAGTGTGTGAATTCTGCTTTGTTAGATGTGGAGTAATTATAGATGAAAAGGGCTGGACAGTCAGAGAAACTAAACCTGCTAAAAACACAACATCAACGACGCTGCAGGCAGTCACTGGTTTTACATCAACCTCCTGACTGATCTGGCCACTATCAGCTGACCGGGGTCAGTGAGGTCATCTGCACAGACGCACACAGTTAAGACCTGCTCAGCGCTTCAACATTATTACCACACATTTTTAATAACATGCAAATTTGAATATTTGCACATGGTTCTTGTAAGCAGTTTTAATGCAAATATAAAACATGCAAAGCTACTAACTAGCAACATTTTATAGTACGCTAAAAGTGCAAAGCAGTAAAGGCAGTGAAACTGAAAATTGTATTGATGATTTTTGAAGTTAATTTGTTTTTAAGTAAGATTCAAAGAAGAAAAGGGGGGGAAAGGGGGGGGGGGGGTACGAATAATATAAAACACCAAGCTGAACTCTGTACAAGAATTACACAGCCTGCAAAATAAAATGCATAAAATAAAAAAAAGCACCTATAGTGTGGTGTGGTTGGTGTGAGTGTGTGTGTGTGTGTGTGTGTGTGTGTGTGTGGTTAGAAGTAAACTGAGAGACAGCTCGTGAGAACCGTCAGACCAGTAACGCTGCGTTAGGGACGTGTAGATTATCGCGTGTGTTTAGCATCATCTCGTCTGCACTTTTGATTCACCTTCAAACAATTTAGAACAAATGTTGGCCGATAACCATCGACGGCTGAGGGATCAGAGCACCCTCATCCTCATCCTCATCCTCATCCGTGGGTGTTTATAATCCTTCTCATCCCTGACACTGGCTGCTTAAAGCATATTAGGGAAACAGTGAACAGGCTTAATGAAAATGTGAAAATGTAGTAAAAACTAAGGGTTGACAGATTATCTGAGCTGACATTTGGTTTTTCTTGCCAATTATCTGCATCTGTGTGCTATTCTAATAATTGCCAGTAAATTAAATTAATAAAAAGTGCACTATTTTTATTCATTCATTTTTTTTTAATTAAAATTTTCACTTGAATTTATAAAAAAAAAGTTGCTGGGAACTTTATGATTTTTAATTTTTCAGTTTGGATGAAATATTTGCTAAATGCATTTCAACAAGGTTTAGTGTTGGAGTTTGTTTAACAGAAAGATTTTCATTTTTTATAGTAAATGCATATCGGTGCTAATCGGTTATCGATCTCCTTGGCTACTAATAATCGTATCAGTCCTGAAAAACCAATATCGGCCCTCGTACAAACACTAGTGGAGGTGTGTGTGTGTGTGTGTGTGTGTGTGTGTGTGTGTGTGTGTGTGTGTGTGTGTGCTCTTCTTACCCGTCCTGTGAGGTCGGGTATTCACACTCCTGTCCGATGGGGAAAACTCCACTCGGGTGTAACTCACAGATGGGCACAGATGGAGGATCGGTCTGAGATTTGGCTGAAAGGGAAAAAGAAAAGTCCTCATAAAACCGATACGATGCAGTAAAACTTCAGCGAGAGGAAAAGTCATTTTCTCTTTTTGACTGTGAGATTATTAAACATTCAGGGAGACTCTTCAGTGCACTGCAGCGTGAAATACAGCTTTATGACTTTCTTTTGCATCACTAACAAATTAAACTTACGTCCTTTCTTCTTCTTTTTCTTCTTCTTCTTTTTCCCTGCTGAGTTTTCTCCGTCATCTCCATCTGTGTGAGTCGAGACACTGCTGTTACAGCAACCGCCGAGTGTAAAGCTCACGTGATGTGTCGATGTTGTTTTAGTGAGAGGATGTTGTGTGTTAAATCGGGTGTTAAGACAATCACCTTCCTCGCCATCCTCCTCTTTCTCTTTGTCTTCTATCGCCTGCTTCTCCAGCTGTTTGGTCACTTCGGCCACTCCGTCAGCCTCCGCCTCAGCGCCTGCAGCAGCAACAAGATCATCGACAACAAGCTCACAGAAACAGTCCAATGAGCAAACCAGCGAGCGGCGGCCAAAAAGCTGCTGCGTCAGCACGAGTAGCAGGAGGTAGGGGGCGAGGTGCGAACACAAAAGCCGTATGAAAAGAGATATTACATTCTTATATCTTTTAGAGCAGATCTCCTAAATATGTGTTCACAGAAGCTTTCCAAAAAAAAAAAAAAAACCGAGCACGAACCTCTGTTTTTCCCAAATGTAAACTCTTAATACTTCACTGTGTGGAAGTCACTGGCTTCATTTCAAAATAAGGGCAGGGGTTGCTACAGCTCCAAAAACTAAGTCAGCAGCCCTTTTGTGACTTTACCAAATATAACCGAAAAAAGAAACACTCTGCTGAAATCACACTAAACTCGAATTTCTCGAAATTCGACTAACACACCCAGCTAATGCAATTGGAAGCCACCTAAAAAAATAAAATAAAAATCAATACCAGTTTAAGTGTGCACTATATTTGAATATTTGCTCCTCTTTATCAACACAACAGTTGATGGAGATGGCGGCAGCGGTAGACCAGCAACTCCACTCTCAATGGAGTCTGGTGTTTTTGATTTATTGACTTCAAATATCTGTTAGTAAAAGCTGTTTTACAGCAGTGAAAATATTCTAAATATAGATTAGGCTACACTTAAACTGATAGTGATTTGGGTTTTTTTTTTTTAGGCGGCTAAGACCAGGGATGTACCTGCTGTTTAACCTTGCGTTTGCGCCCGTGCCCGGCTGCGTCATGAGCGTTTTTGTATATATACTTGCCTACATGCGTCACGTGTTACAGGATTATACCTCTAGGGGGCGCACAAGAAAGCTCATGTAAAACTACCAGATGTGTGAAATGTAAACAGATGTGGAAACACATAAGGAGGCTACCGTCAGGTTAGTGCTGAGATCAAGGCAGAAAAAGCGACAGCGACAACGTCAGTGTTACATAAGGCCTCTAAGCCAACGCGCCAAACTGACACGGGGGACGTGTGGCAGCCATCACGCGTACACGTACGCACACACAGAGGTATCAGCAAGTGTATCTGCGGCCTCAAAACTAATCAGTGAAGGTGGAGTTTAATCATTTGAAGTACATGACGCAGCAGTTTTCTACCCTGAAGTTATTGTAAATAAACAGTTATGATTGTGATGCAGCTGATGATGTCATTATCATAGACTATAAATTATAAAGATTTATTGAAATCAGTTTAAAGATGGCATATCTCCACCTGCTGTGGTGAAGCCGGACAAACTTCCATCGATAAATCGATTCTACCCTGTTGCTTGTATCCTGGGACGAGGACAGTTGTCTATTAAATGCCCTACTTGAGCTATAACCATAGCTCAACTAAACTGTGTGTGTAAACGTACTGACTGTCAAACATAAATTATACCAGACTTTCAGTAAAGACAAAAAATGTCTAAAATGAAATAAAAAAAGATGTAATATTGAGTGTATTGTGGAGGATGTGCTCATGTTTGATAGACGTTAATTACTGTTTGCTCAAAGAGGCAGCTGCTCTAACCAGCCGTCACTGGTGTGAAGTGAGTCTTAAAGTATTCACTTTTTAGCATCAACATCAGCAAAAATATGGTTGAGTCAGCTGCAGAAAGCTGTTTATATAATTACCGTAGTTGACACAGCTTGTTTTCCCAAAATTCTGCACAAAAACACTTAACTTAACAAGTATTCAGGTAAGTAACATTTAAAAGTTGTATAATACAACTCAATGACAAAAAAATGCATACAATTGTTATTTTTGGAAAATGCACATTCATAAATATGTCTCTTTAAATGTCCCTGGGGTTTGTTTACTAAGCTATAATTATTTAGTAAAATGCAGATAATTTAATAAAGTTTGACCTGTAGGTGTATGCAGATCACAGGTTTGTAATGTTTTGGTGTGGTTAAATTATTAAAAGAAATGATCCTTTGAGTGTTCTCCTTACATAATAACTGACAAACGGGGAATTACGAAACAGGAAAACTTGGCTGAGGCTCAGAGCAGTCGGCAGGGCGAGCAGCAGCTGAAGGCAGCAGCTAGATCAGCAGATTTTTGGGGTTTTTTCTCCCAGAATGAGCAGTCAATTAGTTTAAGTATCGGCTGTGTTTGATGTCACTGCTGCTGGATGAAGCTCTGACTGAAGTCCGGCGTGTTTCATGAGGCCTGACAGAAGCACCATCCCCACTGCCCTCAACCCGCATGGCTAATGAGGATCAGAGTCAAAACACACATGTTTAGACACCACTTCCGGTCTGACTTTCAAAATAAACGTCACACTTAATGATTACAATACATTACATATTACACATTTTTATATTTCTAGATGTTTATGCACTGGTTTATGCATTGTAATGTAGCATACTGCACATATCTCTATATTTTCACACGTTGTAGACTCAATACATTATACAAATTTGAACTTTTTAATATTTTACATATAAGTGTTTAACATTATAGCATAATGAATTTTTCTATTATATTTTTATTCATTCTATTTTATTTCTAAATTACTCCTTATTCTCATACTATTTCTACTTTCTTATTATTCTATACGCTATACATTAGAGCTAAATCAGATTCTGATCAATAATGATATTTATATAGTTTATTTGATAAGGACAATGCGAATTAACATTGAACAGATTCCAAACGTAAAATATCTTTCATGTATCTATCTATAATCTACACACAAACACACACACACACATATAATATCACGAATTAAGTGCGAAAATTTTTTTTAGTCATAAACTGGTTTAATCCTGAGACATTTTCTTTACAAATTCTGACTTACATTAATGTTACCTACTATTTTGTAAATACCACACTTTATAAACAAAATCTCATTCCGAATTTAAATGCATTCCGATAATTTAACAATATTGGCGGAAAAAAATAATAAAATTATCCAAATTTAGAAGCACTGTTTGTTATTTATACCACTTATTAACAATCAATCGACTCAATACCCTCTTCAGACGATAGGAAAGACGTTTTAACTAATAACGTTTTCCCTATAAATGTTTTTAAATAAGCAAAATTTAGTGGAAT
>NC_056484.1:6972844-7196152 GCF_008729295.1 Plectropomus leopardus
AAAACAGCTCAAGAGAGTTTGTTGAACATTAGCTGTGTTTCCATTCAAGTAGATTTATGTAGGGAATATTTTGATAAAACTCAATGGCTCACGCACAGTGGCTGTTTAATGCTCATTTTCAGGTGGGATGTTGTATTATAAATAAAGAGATGCAATTAAAGGCTATGGAAATGCATATGTTACTTAAACAAGGTCTCTGGCTTATTTGCTGGATGTTAGTCGTTGTATTGACTAAAATTTAAAGGTCCAGAAACACCACATTTGTAGTCTTTATTTAATATTACTGTCATTGTTGTTGCTGTATGACATTTAGAGCTTCTTTTCGTTGTCGATCAATCTGTCAGTTACTTTCTTGATTAATCTATTAGTGGTCTGGTTTATAAAATGTCAGAAAATGGTGAAAAAGTTCGATCAGTGTTTCCCAAAGCACAAGATGACGTCCTGAAATGTCTTGTTTTGTCCATGAACACAAGACATTCAGTTTATTGTCATAGAGGAGTAAAGAAAACTAAAAATATCCACATTTAAGAAGCTGAAATAAGAGAATTTGGGCTTTCCTTTGTCCTAAAAATGGACTCAAATGGATTATCAGACTAGCTGGCAACTAATTTAATAGTTGACAACTAATCGATCAACATAAGTCGATGACATATATAAAAAAAATATGTTTTTAAAGGTCCAGTGTGTAGTGTATAATAACCTGAAAATAATATTTTTCATGTTTTTCTTTCCTTAGAATGAAATGCTTGTATCTATCCACCCATATTTCTACAGTAGCCCAGAAAGGACAAACAGAAAAACCTACTCTCGATAGGACCATTTGTGTTTTTGTGTTTGCACATCAGCAGCTGTAGTTAGCAGTCCTTTCATGATTAGCCAAACAGCGTCGGATGAGAGATTAATGAGATGATTCTTTATATTGTAAGTACCATTGTCCGTGTATGAAAAATGTTAGAAACGAGTGCTAATATCTCGAAACAAGCAGAATTTTGATGATTTTTTTAGTAAAAAATTCTGCTTGTGCACCTTTGATCTTACTTGTGTGATGCTCTCTGCCGCCTGTATTTTCTAATTCCCCTAATCAGCAAGCTGACCAAGTGTATTACTTCGTTTTTATATATGGCACTTACTGTACACCATTATCTGGCTGTAAAAGACAACAGAAAATGTATTGATTAACACTTGTCATATTTATAGTCAACGTTGAAACAGGCATTTATTTTACTCCTCGTCCCTTTTTCTGCCTCCGTCGCATTTTGGCCTCCTGCAGTCTGTTGTCTCCCCTCACTCTCGGGCAATCTGCTCTTTTTAACAACCCCTCCTGCTGGTTCTATAGGTCAGCGCTGAGCGGGGTCAGCAGAGCAGCATGGTCGATATGAACACACACACGCAAACGCACACACTCACAGTGCATACAGATCAGCTGACCCAACAGAAACAAGCTTGTTTTGTCTGCAGTCTCCTGCCCTCTGACCTCTGTGTTTGCAACATGTTTTTTGTGTGCGTACATGTCGGCCTGTAACGATAATATATTATAAACTTGTCGTGCGGTAGGCCGATGTATAGCTTGATATATAGCAGTTGTACATTTGTTGTTACTTTTGATTGTGACAGTGCAGCTATCTTTTTTATTCAAGAACACCTGGTTGTGGTTATTTTACAGTCTTGATTAAATTCAGGATTGAATGCAGCAAAGAAAAATGTTGTGCATCCGTGGCTACGACAGCCGTCTTCTATTGATCTGTGCACCAGTGTGTGTATGTGTGTGTGCAGTCAGGCCTTAATACCTTTTAATTCACGGTTAGTTTTGTGTTTGTGTGCACGTTGTGTAACACTGCTGACCTTGACTATTGTGTTGATGTCTGTCAAACTCGACAAGAATGATCTGCTGCCTCCACAGTGTTTAACTGTTTGACAGCAGCTTCAGCTCCAGTCTCTCTAAAGGGAAAAAAGACCTTAAGACTCAAAATCAGTCAATAAACAAGATAATAAAAGTAAAAGTGCAATGCATTTATTACAGTCTGTCAAATAAAACATTATTTTAATAACGTAATACAAGCCATAAAGTAAAAGGATGAAACAATAATGATAAACAAAAAAATTCCAGGATACCTTTGTGCCAAAGTTATTGAAAGATGAGAGTTGTGACTAGACACATATTTTTAACAATTATTTTTATTTATTTATTTATTTTTATTTATTTAACATACTTATCATACTTTTCACTTCATGACTTCATGTCCATTTACCGCCCTACTAAGTACATCAACGGTAATATCACTTCCCAAAATGCACCAATCAATTCGGCATATACCCCAAACTTTACTGTTGAAAGTCCATTGAAAAGAGCATAAGGAATATTTATGAAAAAACAATAAAAACTAAAAATATGTTTAAAAAACAAAAATCAAGCACAAAAAAAAACACACAAACAAAAAACCCAAACCAAACCAAACAAAACTAACCTAAACTAAACTAATGTCATTGCCCATAATAAAAGGGACCATTGTTCATCAGATGTGTCCATTTTCAACTTTGATTTTTTTTCCATATTTAAGACATTTTTCACCTTGTCTCTCCATTGATTTATCCAGGAGGCTGTTATAATTTTTTTTTTTTTTGCAATTTTTAACAATTAAATACATTAGTATGATGGAGTTCAGAGACTAAATTACCGTCATGTATTTCAGTAACAGACACTGTAAGACACAGACGCACATTTTGAGACTCTCCGTGTCAGAAGCCGCTGCATTGGGTTGACTTTAATTTAAAATAAAATATAATCCAGTCGCTTCGACAACTTACTTGATTTCTGCTTTTCAGCCCAGAGCTGCTCAGACTGGAATTCAGCTAATTAGTACTTCTCTCTGACGCGCTTGGAGGAGTTCATGTGAAAAAGAGAGGTCATATAATTATAGCCCTGGGAAAACCCTGGGCTCTATTTGTGTAATACTATGTGTGTGTATTTAGTGTGTATGAGTACGTAGCTGGCTATCGTCATGAGATTCTGTGTTTTGTGGTTTTATTTGCAGGCTCAGCTTTTTACGAGTACAACAGCCAACCTCACTCACTTTATGTATTTGCCAATATGATGAAATAGGACTTAAACTCTTCTGGCTAAAGCCCCAAATCATAAATTACACTTCTCGCCTTGGGACCCAAATACATGATTGTAAAACTCTTTTCGTGAAGAAACAACTGAACAAACAAAAGCCAATACTTGCTAAGAAGAAAAACAAACAAGAAAAGAGCTCTCTAAGGAGAAAACAATCCTAGCCTGCTTAATCTATTTGTAAGATCTCAAAACGCCTTTGATACAAGCTGAAGCCCCTATATTACAGGAAATGTAACAATTATTAAAGCAATTAACTCACAGCAGGTGTTCATCTGTTTCTCAGTAGATAAATTGTAATTTGCAAATATCAGTAGACAGTCAAAGGAGCTCTGCAAAAGCTGCTCGGAAATGTCACAATCCCCCTCTACATGTTTCACACTTGGTACATTCCAGGAGGAAAGTTTCATTTCCTGGGTCTAAAACAGAACAGGTGCAGCAGACAGGAGATGTGACAAACAAACCTAATGAAGTAAAGATTGTTTGATGTTCTCTGACAAAGACGCACTTCAAAATGTGTGTAACAACGTCTCTAAAACAACACTCAGACAGATAATTCACCAGCATATTACCACACAACAGGCACTTCAGTATTGGGACATGCTGTGAAAATGTTTGTGGTGTCCAGGTAGAGAGTGTGTGTCTCACTTTGAGGATTGATTCTGATGTGTCTCTGTTTCCTCTCCAGCATGTGGAAGGGCCTGAATGTCAACTGCACAGACAGCACAGGATACACACCTTTACATCATGCTTCACTGAACGGACACAGGTAAGACTGCACACGGTATTTTAAATCTGTCGAGTATTTTTTACATGAAAGAAATCATTCAAGTGCTGTGCAGTTTGAAGAGATGTTTGCATACATTTATATGTATGCAAATGTGCCTGGTAGGGCTGCAACTAAGATTCATTTCATTGTAGATTAATCTGTCAGTTATGATGGAATTACATTTTTTTAACTTAAATTAGTTTGCAATTAATTTTATAGTTGATAACTAATCGTTTAATGATTAATCATTGCAGCTAGGGCTGGGCAATATAAATATGTTAGATCACATTGATGTCTTGTCTTAGATTTTGGATAGTGTTATATTGTGATATGGAATTATTGGTATCTTTTTCTGATTTTAAAGGTTGCATTACAGTAAAGTGATGTACTTTTCCCAGCTTATCAGACAGTTTTACTTGTTTTGATACTTGCCTTTATCCACTTAGTCGTTGTATCTACATTACTAATGATAATTGATTTTTCAACATGCCAATACATACCTACAATATTGTCACATCAAAGAGGGAATTTGTAAGAAAATAAAAGAAAATAGTTTTATTCTGTCTCCCAGTTCTAATATTAATGATAGTATAGGAGATTTAAAAATATCAATATACATATTGTGTATCTAGCTATAGCTTAAAAATATTGTTAGATATTTTCAGCCCAGATTGCAGCTCCGGTTCCTATATCTATAAACTGGATCCATCTAATTATTGATGTTTGAAAAATGATGCAAATAATCAACCATCGGAGTTAATGTTTATTAATTATCTGTATATTATTTTGATGTGCTTGAATGCCTTGTATGTAAATTAAATTGAGTAGTCGGGAAACCTATATCTCCTGTCAGGTTAACAGTGGGTTAACAGTGTGAAATGTTTACACTCGACCCCTTATTCATCTCTGAGCCTGTAGTTTTATGCTATGTGAGTGTAAATTCATATTTTTTTGTGACATTAACTACATTTTGATCCGAATACTTCCCGGATAAACATAATGACAGTTCGTGTCTTTGCCACGTGGGGGCAGCATCGAGCGACAGCAAGTCGCATCACAACATTGACCTTCTCTGTTGTCATGGCGAGCTTGCCAACAAACAACTGCTCATTTACACTTTCAGCATTTACCGAGCACCGTGGCTTACAAACTGAGTCGCGTATGTGGACATCTGATGACTGTAAGCACAATAATCGCAGTATTTGAACTTTTATCTCTGTTTTTGGTCTCCTGTGGTAAATAACTAACTCTTCAGGCGCTAAATGATCCGCTATGTTCTCCAGCTAGCGTTAGCCGGTATGGCTCGTTAACTTTTGTTTATCAGCCGTTTGGTGCTGAGAGGTAGTGTAACCTTACAGTAAGTTGTTTTTCAGTTAAATTAGCGACATGCTGTGGCGGAAAACAACGTTAGGAGAGCGGTGAGGATGAAGCAAAACACTAGTTGTGGCAGGAGAGTTAGCAAACACTGAGCTAGCGTTAGCTAACGTTAGTTAGCTTCGGATCCATACAGCGGAGGGGATTCAGGGTTTTTAGATTTTAGACGAGTTAGTAGTGTTGGTACAGTCTTACTTTTGCTTAAACATTAAGTTTAACTCAAGTTAGACTGGTAAACAAGAGTGGGAACACTTGTGTTAATGGTTTAAAAAGCTAGCCAAACTACCCGCAGGCTAACTTTGAATTTAGAGCCAAGTTTCGCTGGTAATTAGTGGCATATTGGGTCATACTGTAAGAAATTACAGCTTTTCCTTTAGAGACCTGCTGGAAATACAAAACCGCTGCTTATTTACTCATCCAGCACTTACGGAGAATGACTGTAAGTCCAGTAGTCTCTTACTGTTTTTTAAACTGTTAGCTGTGTCTTCGGTAGTGGTCCATTATGTAGTAGTTAATCTTGTATGTTTGGTGCTGAATAGGTTGTGTAGAGAAGGTTTTGGGGCTTCTTTTGATGAAAACAATAATTGCTTTTGCCATAAAACGGTGCCGGTAGAGCGA
Source organism: Plectropomus leopardus (assembly GCF_008729295.1). Taxonomy (NCBI): domain Eukaryota; kingdom Metazoa; phylum Chordata; class Actinopteri; order Perciformes; family Serranidae; genus Plectropomus; species Plectropomus leopardus. The sequence continues at coordinate 6,978,718 of NC_056484.1, forward strand.
AAAGTAAATAACAGTAAAGTTGCAGCATGAAGAGCGTAAAGCGAGCTGAAGCTTGTAAACATGAGCCTCAAAGCTTCCTAAAACGTTGGAGATTTTCACAGAGCTTTTAGACCGGTCCGTAGTGTTAGTCCAGACTAGATTTTGCTCTTAAATTAGTCAAACTCTAGTTACACTGTAAAAAAAACAACAACATTTTTGTAAAACATAACTGTTATAAAAGTTAGCCAAACTAACGCAGGCTAACTCTGCCTTCAGAGCCATGTTTTCATGGTAATCAGTGGCACCAAATGACAGTGAAAGGAAAGTGAAAAAGTGGCACATTATGCTTATTTAAGGTTTTCTAATAGTGGTGAATGAAGTGCCTGAAAACCCACGTATGAGTATAAGTGCAGATTTCTCAAAATTACTTATGTAGACATTAAAGACACCTATTACAATATTACGTAAGTAAAAGTATCACATTATCTGATATTAATTGCACTTAAGCATCAAAAGTAGTTTTATTAAATGTATATAAGTACTGACGGAAAAATTACAAGTAAATTCTGTTAATAAAAAAGCAAGCAGTGAGAATTTGGAGAATTATAAAGAATATTTCTTTGTTACATAGACAACCTAAAAAATGGAGCCTTCTTTATATATGAGAAAAAATTGGATCTTTTTTCTATGTCTTTTTGTGTGTTTTTTTTTTTTGTAGGGTTCTTTGGGGTCATTTTCTTGTTTATTTTTATTTTTAACTTCTTTTCTTTGTGCTTAATTTTCAGGTAATTTTCTTGTTATTTTTTGAAACTAATTTTCTGATCATTTTTGTGCCATGTCTTGGTCAGTTGCACATTGCTTTATACCCATGTTTTTGAAAGAAGTCAAATTAAATTGCTCAGCTTTTAAAGGGTTATAATGTTTAAAGAGACTGCAGTAACCTGTAGGCAATATAATGCTACAGCAATGAGGACACCGTTTGTCATTTGTATTTACTCCATGCTTCAATAAGAGGCTGGTTTATCCATGGAAACTATTTTGAGTGTCAAGTTAGCTGAAGTACTGAGTCCAACCAACCTACATAGAGAGCCACACGATCTTCTCTGCTACAGGTCTGCACTACATTTTATGCTACTTGTAGTTTTGGTATTGTTGCACTCTTTGCTGAATTTTCCACTAAAATGTCCCTGTAACTGCTGGATTCCTCCACAATACTATCTGATAGAGTGAAGGCAGCGAGTGGTTTGGGTTTGGCACGGTTGCTCAGCTATAGTAAAAATCTTTCTTTGTGAGACCTGCCTCTGGTGATAAGTCGAATTAGTTTCATCACTACCAGCAGCTCCATTCATATTGTCACATTGTTTTCACATTGTTCTTTGATGTGGTTTTATTCAAAAATACACAGTACTGTGCAAAAAACTCAGTCCCCCGTAAACTATGTTATCTTAGCAAGGTTAAAATGATCATAAACATTTATTTCTCAGTAGTCTCTTTACACAGGGAATACGTATACAGTGTTAAAAATGCAAATATTTCAGAGTAAAAGAGCTTAAACAGGCAAAAATTGCAAGTATTTAGTGCAACTTCGCTCTCCTCCTGGCATGTGTTGAACTCTGTTGGGCAGACAATATGAGATTATAATACTAATCTTCTGGTGTATTTACTCCATTCAAGACATGTTCACAGCTCATACTGATTGTTTGAGCTGCCTTTTCTTATGGTTGTTCGATTCTATGTTTCACACTAAATACTGACTTGAAGAAGATATTTTGTTCTAACTTTTTTGGTGTTTAAATGCATTGTACATGTTCTCTGTGTTCTTCGTTTGTGAGAAATACACATATATCCTCTTTACAACTTTGCTAAAACAACAAATCTATGGTGGCCCAAGACTTTTGCACAGAACTGTATATTATAGCCACTTTAGATTGAATAAATATATAAATAGTGACACATTTTTAGACTGGTGGCAGTGCATTTCAGAGTTATTCTGAGTTTCCAAAAGGCTTCATTAAATAAAGGAGCACAGGAATTAGAAAACAATTAATTGCACTTGAAATGTCTCCACATCACCAAATTATAACAGTGTGGCATTGCTCCAGGGTCCTGACACACTTGTACTCTCAGAATGAGCTGTCAATAATAGTCAAAAATACACAAGTTAACCGCGTGACTGTTCTTCGTGTCTGCATCTGCACAGAACTACAGTGCAGCTTCCTTTCTTCACCTGGGCCTGCTGAGAAATCCGTTACACAGTGTGGATTAGCTGCAAGCCTGACCACTATCCCAGCTTGGCGGAACTGAAGGATTAGTACTGTGTTTTGGGGGCAATTATGTGGATTTCCTCCTTCAGATCAACTGGAGGAGGAGAGGAGGGAGGGAGAGAAAACTGCAGCCTCACAGTGAAAATTAGGCCGCCAACGAAAAACTCCAGAGGAATGATTTAATGTTAAGGTGGGAAAGTAAAAACAGAACTGGCGACTGAGATATAGATTGTGCTGTATTCAGAGATATGTTATTCAGGCTGGGGTTTCAATTGTTTATTGAGATCAAGGTTTTTTTTTTACCACATAAAAAGCTTTTTTTAAATGCACACAGGCTCACACCAATCAGCAAGAAGTTGAATATTCTCATATTTGACCCCAGTGACCTCCCAGTGTGATTTTTGCCATACAACCGCCACTTAAACTTGAGTGACTTATGTGAAAATTTGATATATTATTGATTAACGAAGCAGTTCATTAAGCATCTCTGTGCTGCTTTCACCTCTGCTCCTGTGAGAGGTTTTGCCCTTCTCGCCTCTCTGTTTCTCCCTCCTGACATTTCAAATGCAAATGAAGCACTTCACCTTTTCTCTTCAGAGAGAGGTGACAACTTCAGCTGGAGACTCCCTAATATGAAACAGTATCGCTGACATTCCTCCTGAGCAGCAGCTAAATGGATTTCCAGCACAAACTGAGGCGCTGTGATTTTGTCGCTCTATTTGTGTAACACTTTATTAGAGGGAATCATTAAATTAATTGTCTTCTCTAAATTGTTGATCATTTCCAGTGTAACTCTGCGCTATCAGTACCTCCTGTACTGGGTGGCATGTTGCGCATTCATTCTCTTGGTCCCTAAGTAGGTGCTAACTCGTTGCTGACCACATCACATTGCTGCATGCTCTAATGAAGGCAGGCCGAGTCAGTCAGTGAAGGAGGAAACACGGGAATAGTTGGCAGCACAAGCAAATAATTTGACGTTCAGCCTCACATGTTGATGTACATAAACCTGTTTTATGAATATCAAACATGGACAGCTTACTCAACATCTGAAGGCAATGATTGGGGAAAACAAAGCTGAGTGCGATTTTGTATTTTTCAATGTTTACATGCAGCTGGGAAGTGCAAAATTTACAAGCAGTGTAGTTTATTCTGTCTAATCCAGTCTTTGTGTTTCATTAAAAATAGAACTGCTTCTGTTTCACTTTTCCTCTTGAGGGCATAATAGTTAAAATAGAAAATAAGAATTTAAAATTAGAAGAGGTTAAAGTGAGGATGGTGCTGGTGATAAATTATGTAAAGCTTAATCACCCAAGTCTCAATTTTAATGCACATATCAGGCAAAGATGATGACTTAAATAATGCATGGTACAGAAAAAAAACCCTGTGTTGGTTATTGAAGCTCATTTTGGCTCCAGCAAGTTATGCAGACAGAGTGAAAACACAGGTGCAGCTTGAAAACGTTGATACCCAGAATCACTGACTATGTTTACATGCTCAGAATATTGTGGTTAGTTTTTGCTCTTATTCCAAAAAAGACAGTATTCCTGCCAAAGTGTTCACATAACCAGTGAAAACAGTTATTTGGAGAAAGGCCTAATATCTTACTGGAATATACTGTCTATATCAGTGGTTTATTTTACAAACTGGACATGTTAATAGGTCACTTGCTGTCCATTCAGAATGAACCTGCGGCCCACTTTTGGACCGTGACCCACTAATTGGGAACTACTGGTTTACATGATCCCTATCAAATTCAGAATATTGTCACATTGTCACATTATTTGATTATTAGTGTGCATGTAAACATACTCTCTGTCATGCCTGCGGCAAGGTAAAGGTTCAAAAAGTTTGTTTCCAGGAAAGTCGAGATCGTTCTGTAGAAAATAGCACTGACTATGAGAAGAAGCACAGCCAAGGTCACAGCTCACAAGGATTTTCATAATTGATTTTTTTTTACATGTTTTCACTCCTTCTTGGATGTATGTAATATTCAGTAAAAATATTAATAATGCAGCATGTTGAAGGGTTGCATTGTACTGTATGTGCCCAAATGAAAAATGCATTATATGGGCAACAAGGTTAAAATATGTTTGATTTGGTGTTCTCGAGGGAAATGAGAAAATATTCCATGATAAGGATTTCAGGGCACCCAGCTCTGCCTCTGCTCCCTCTCTCCATCCCTCCATCTCTTGATCTGATGATATATTGACCCGTATATTATCTGTCTCTCTCAGGGAAGTGGTACTAAAGCTGCTCCAGTTTGAGGCATCCACAAACGTGGCTGACAGCAAGGGTTGCTTCCCGCTGCACCTGGCCGCCTGGCGGGGAGACGTGGACATCGTCCGCATCCTCATCCACCACGGACCCTCACACTGCCGGGTCAACCAACAGGTAAACACCATAATAATCATCTTTTTCAGGGTCCTGTGGATCCCTAAAAACTCTTAAAAGGCATTAAATTCATTAATCTAAAAAAAATCCCTTAATTGCCATTAAATTGACCTTTCAAATCTCTCAAAAATGCTCAGCTAGGATTTTATGAATCTTATTTTCTGACGTTAACATTGTAAAATCACAAAATACTTTAGAACATCTATGTTTTTAAATTATTTTTAAAAAATCATTTTCTTAAACTTGTCATGATGGGAATCCAACCAGTGGAATCTAACATGCACAAAGAGAAACACAAAGTCCCCTGGAAAACCGGAAAGAAATCCTAGATATTTCCCATTTCTGTTGGTAAACCAAATAGATACTATGATATTATAATATATTCATTGCTTTCCATGTGTCCCAAAGAGGTTGTTTTTTCCAACATTCGATATAGATGATCTAACTTTTTCACCAAAAAAAAAAATCATGTTTTATTTGACAAACATTTGGGCAAAATAAACTTTTATTTAATTTAATTTTTGCTTTAATTTTGGTTATTTGAAACTTTATCTTAAACTTTATTGTGAATGGCATTGAAAAAGTGTCAAAAGTCTTAAATCTCCCTTTCCTTAAGCTGCAGGAACCCTGATCTTTTTAAAAACTTTTATCTTCAGTGCCATCTTTGCAAAACATCTTAAGAATTCTGTTTTTTATTTGGAAGTGCATGACTTCTTTCTTTACTCCAACATACGGCTATAATCACAGAAATATTGAATTTTAACACAATTATTAAATTCATTAGAAAATATGTTTCTTTTGTCTACTTAAAGTTGTTCACAGCATGTTTTTATTGTCAGTACAGGGGGTGAAAACAGGACATTCAAGTATTATTTTTATGAATTTGTCTTCAAAGCATAGAAAGAGACTGGATATGCTACTGCCAGTGTTTGTGTTTTCCCTTTATTGGGGTCAGTTTGGGTCAGCCGTTTTCTGTATCTGGCTCTGACCTCTTACATGCTCCAGGGAAAGGCGGACGAATTCACTGGACTCAGAAGAGCATCATTAAAACTTCATGTCTGGGTTCCTGTAGCACAGAGAAGCCATTATTAGGTGAAGAAATGATACATAAATCTACTTTTTTACATGTTGTAGCTCCCACTTACACGTTAAATGGTCAATTGTGGCTGAAAAAAATGCGTTTCCCTGCATGCTGTAGCATTTTCCAGAACAAAAAAAGGTCTTAAATTAAAGTTGAGTTCTTCCGGTGTATTTCTCGGGGCATTTAAACCAGCGCTGCCACAGGTCATCTCGTTATGGCTCCTGTCCAACAGAGTCGATCTTTTACAGTTCCCAGCGATCTCTCCCTGACAGCCGGGTGAGCGTTTCAGCTCTGGGAGCATTCAACCTGCAACTGCTGTCATTCCTCATCAGCAAAAATGACCTTCTCCTCCTCCCTCACTCTTTTTCTATCTATTTCTGCTCGCAGCATATCGATGATGTAACGGCCCGCTGATGCGCTGTCATTTTAAGACGAGCATGAGGCAAACAGGAAGTGCTGGCTGAAATTTTGATGGCTTGGATGTCTTTTTTAATATTCCTACTCCTGATGGTGGTGCAGTAATGGACCCCCAGGTTATTGAAGCGTTATTTACTCTGCATAATAAGCACATTTTCCTCTGTCACCATTAGCCAAATCGTTTCCCCCTGAGAGTTGTTAGAGCCTAATTGTTTGCTGTGATAAATGGCGTCCCTTGCCCCTGAAATGAAGAGGTTTGTCAGCAAGTGGACACGGGTAATTTTCTTTCTTTTTTTTTTTTTTTTTTTTTTACCCCGTCAATGATTTGTAAGGCTGAGCGAGCTGCTGTGCAGGCAGCGTGGACACACACAGGGTGGAAGATGCTGATTGAGAAGATCCTGTCATAGATGCTGACCTCAGTGCACAGTCGACACGTGTTCATGTGTGTGTGTGCTTTTGTATGTTGACTGTTATGTGTGGGAGGGGATACTTGCTAGCTATAAGGCAAAATATTACAGTCAAAGAAAAAAAATAAGGACACACTAATGTTGTCGTGTCAGTATTTGCTTTGGTGTGCCGTAAAAAATCAGCAAAGACGGTGTTATATGCTGCTAAAACATGCAAAGATATGAGCTGTGACTGCATCACTGTTTTGGTCTGTTGAGTAGCACAGGTCCCTTGAAAATTTAAGGTATTTATCAATGCATTTGTATGTGATTTATTTGAAAACACAGTTTACAGTCTTTGATTAGGCTTGTCCTGGCATTAAAAAAGTTTGAGAGTGAAAAGAGAGAAAATAAAGTTATTTATTCCGACATTTAGATATTCAGATCTCACAGAATCCCTCCGGTTAGGCTTAAAAGTTCGCTTGTATTCATGTGCATCTGTGAAATGAAAGGGGAAAGGAAGCTCACTTGTTAAGTCATCTAATTACACTGATGAGCTTTTCTTGTATCTCTCTTTGTATCACACATCTCACTTTGAGCCTTGTTTATCAACAAGCAGGAAATGACTGGTTTTATCTACCCTGTTATCATCAGTTTTCATCTCTGCTCCTGTGTAACAAACACCAGTGAAAATGCTAAGCTACAGAGCTCACATTAGAAAACCTCGGCTGTCTGTCACACTGTGGCACACAGACACAGCGGTACTCAGCATGACTGCGCTCTCGCATTCTTAAAGGCGCAGTCTCTATTTTTGCCTTTTGCTGGCCCCATGTTGGAGGATAATTGGTTAGATTTTGGGTCCGAATCGCCCCTCTGTGCAATGGCAGTGGGGCTCCCAAATCAAAGCTGGTCTGAGTAAAACTATCTGTGTGAGGAGTTTATAGACACAGTCTGAATGTTACAGACTGGATTGGGTTCTCCCTGATTTGGTATCCCAAATATCAAACATGTTTGATAATTACAACTTTAAATCTTGGTAAGGCTGCCCCTTCACAGTCAGAGATTTGAATCATCAGTTGGAGACCCTCAGTTGACTGAGACTGTTTCCAGTTGAGCAGTAGTTTTTTCTCTGTGGAGAGTACTTCTGGAGATTTTTTTGTCCCCAGATTTTGCTGCAGAGTGATTGCTCTTGACTTTCACGCTATTCTTTGACAAACAGAGCTGCAGACATGCAGGTAGCGGCACAGAGGAGAAGAGAGGAGGGGAGACTTTCGCTTAAAAATGGTGAATTTACAGCTCACAGCAGTTTAATACGATACAGTCTCTTGGTGTTGTTTGACAGCACAGTTAGCTTGTTTACTATATTACATGAATGCTGCTGTCACACTGAACATCCAGCAGAGCCCATTCAAACTTTCAAACTTTGTACGGAAAACAAAACGAACAGTCAAATATTAGAATTTAATAGTCAAATCCAGTTCTACTGACATAATTCTGAGTCAGCACGGCCCTAAATCTTGTAATGTAAAAGCACAGCAGCAGAATATTGAGCAGAAACACTCAGCAGTCAATGACAGCGAGCTGAGCAGGAAGCATCACCGACTGGATGTCGCGTACTTGTGTGGGACAGTAACATGCCTGCCAACAGCATGAATACGACTTTTGTCTCCAAAGCCAGGTTGGCAGTAGTCTGCCTCGTCGGATGTAGAATGAGTGTATAAACCTGGCGCTGGCTGGCTATGTCAGCGTGCGTCCTCCACCCCTTCTGTTATCTTTGTGCTACTTTTTTTGCAAAGGCACTGTAGCTGCATCCTTGGCTAAGCGCAGCATTTAGAGAAAAACAAATAATCCATTTTCTCCTTTTTTTCTCACTTCCTGCATTGCACCTTTAAATATGGGTTAATTCTGTCATGTCTTTGGACTCCCATGTTTTTAAAATCAGTTAAGACTCAAAAATCCTCTGGTGTGCACCAGGCCTTATTCGCACTGACTTTTGGAAAATATTTGTTTAGCACCAATTTTAAATTTCAGTACCTCTGCATTTTATGAATGATTCATATTTGTTCAGTGGTCTTGCATTTCTGCGTTTGTCCGTGTCAGGGTACAGCTGTTCTCAGGTCGCGGGCATGAATCTGACCGGAAGATTTATAGTGTGTTAGTGTGTTTACGATGCCTAAGCTCCATATTTTCCCCTGTCTGTCCTGTCTGCTGTAGAGAGTAGGACCTGCATACATTAGTCAGGTTGATATACTGAGACCCGCATACGCTCGCACCCATCATCGAGACTTACAGCAGCAGCCATTGGCTGCACATTACCCCATTCTCGACGATATTACTCTGCCCACGCACACCATTACTTGTGCCAGAGGTTGAGTGTGTATATCTCTGTGTGCAGCTTTGTTTTATCGGGCGACTCCAGAGGAGCACGCTGTTTGTCTTAATATCTGCTCTTTCATGAGCATGAGAAACACAATATTTTTGCTTACCTTTGTGCTGGAGGTGACAAATAGCAACGTAAGAGTGTGGACAAGGACGCGGGAGAGAGCTGTAATGAGTGTGAAAGGTCTTGAGAGAAATTGACGGAAAGAGAGGTAGGGGAAGTGTGTAGGTGGGCCAGTTCTCCGCTGCAGCAATAGAGGATTATTGGAGGTTAGTGGATGTTATTAGTTGGCGGTAAACCAGTTCCAGCCCACTGTTTAATGCCTAATTGGTCCCAGTAGTTCCCATTCACAGCTGTTTTTGTTTATTGTGGGAGCATGTGTGTGTGTATGAGAGAGGTGGAGGCAGTCTGGCTGGAGAAGATTATTATACCATACAGTGTGTGCATGTTTATGTGTGTGTTTTTGTATGTGTGAGAGACAGTGATTGATGTTGAAAGATCGCTTGTTTACTTGAGGCTCGCGCTCTGCTTGCAGGGCCAAAAGCATGTTTTGAGGGGTGAGGCGTTGTTTGTTGTGATCTCTCTTTCTCCCACTCAGATTGACTCATGAACTGATGCTTCACTTTAGGGCTGTGCCGAAGGAAAACACTTAAGTTTTTGAAGATAACGTGTTGGATTTTTCCGAATAACTATATATATATATATATATATATATATATATATATATATATATTTAAGTAAAATATTACATTAGCCTCAACCAAAAGTTGAGCAAATAATGACATGTTAAATTCAGTAGTCCTGTTTTTGCAGAGGGGAGCAGACGCAGCTCGAATGAACTCTCAGATAAAAAGGAAGTAGCTTGCCCCTTGACCTGTTTTTGTAGACTGCTGGTCATAGATCATCACACCACTTAAAAGGATCTTCAGTCCTTCAGAGTCCCACAGTACCCGTTACAATTATTGAACTGAAAATAATGAGAGAGATGGCAGTGGCTGAGGTCCCTCCGGTGTGTTTTAGGGCTCAGACACACCAAACCAACATCAGAGAACTAGTGCAATGAAGGCCAACTGTTGCTTTACTTCATGTTGCCTGTGTCTCGACCAAAAAGTTGCACTTGAGCACACCCCAAAGACTACAGCTAACTACCACTTATGGTATGTGCCTGGTTGAGAGGAAATATCTCTGCATACTAGCAGGCAGCGGCCATCATATCATATCTCTCTCGATTTTTTTGCGGGTCCAGCTGACAAGTGCTTTTTGGGGACTCGGGCTCGTTTTTTTCTGTCATGTTGCCAGACGACCTGTATTCAAGCTTAAACTAACATTGAAAACTCTAATGAGAGTAATGACATTACCAAACATGTTTTGAGCCCTTTGATTTTTTGTAATTTTTTATTTGGCCTTCGTGGAATCACGTCAGCATTTTAAAAGACGATGAACAAATTGCTGAGCTGTAAAGTGGTGGTTAACAGTTCCTCCTGGCTGGTTTGATAAAAGAGACCTTGGTACACCACTCAGCATTTTCAAAAACTCTTCTTGGTGGTGCATTCAAGGATACTCCAAAATTTGAGAATTGGCTGCTGAAAAGCATCACAAAAGTTCTTGCCACAGAAAATACTTCTTCAAACTTTTGCTTGCTTCTTGAATAACAGTGATGCTTTTGCGACATCCACTCGCAGAGCGCTGCCTGTTTGCTCCTCTGCCTCCAGTCACATGGTGGATTCCTTGATGTAACAGCCACCAGTCTCGTACGGCTTGATTTTCTTTTCACTTTTGCTTTATCTGTTCAGCCTTGGGTTGCAAATCTGATTATAGATCTTTTTTTTTCAAGGCTCCAGTACTTTCAATGCTATAGAATGCATAAAACGAAAATAGAATAATTTTAAACCCTTGGTATGGAAAAAGTATTGATGATTTTGAAAACCTTGCATCCAGTACGTGTACTGACTAATGACGACACACTTTACCCAAGGTGCCCAGAGCAAAGCTGATTATAAAGATTATTTTGCTTGTGCCTGTCTGTGGCAGTGTGAGGGACAGTTGAGAGATATAGAGCAGATGTGGAGTGTGTGTGTGTGTGTGTGTGTGTGTGTGTGTGTGTGTGTGTGTGTGTGTGTGTGTGTGTGTGTGTGTGTGTGTGTGTGTGGGAACCAGCGCACAACCTTGAGGCTTTCTCTGCACGGGGCCTCTGGACTAGTCAGTTTAAGGGTTATTTTGTGTGTGTGTGGGTGACTGACTAGGTCAAGTATGTCCCCTGTGTGGCAGATATACCCTAAGAATGTTTTCTTTTCCAAAAACATTGTGAAGGAGGGTCATACTATCCCTTCTCTCCCCTCCTGTCCTCCGCTGTTTTCTGACTCCCCTTTGTGCTCCCCAAGGAGGAGGAAGGAGATCAGCAGCATAAAATCAGGAGAAATAATAAGAGAGATTAGAAGGATGTTGCACCATCTGTGCTTCAAATGTGCCGTGTGCATGTGTGGGCACATGCATGCATGAAATACTTTCTGCAGGCTTCTCTCCAGGTGCACCTAGGCCTTCTGGGAGCCCAGAGGCTGTGTGAACTAAGACAAAGGTAAAAGATCATGAGGTCGCTCGCCTGCTGTGTGCTTCCACGAATGTCTCTCTGTGTTTATGCCTGCGTGCATTCATCTTACAGTTTTGGTAATTCCATGCCCGATCATTCACACATGTTGCTACCGCACTTGAAAATGAAGCCATATGTTTCCTGATGGTCAACATGTGAACACGGCCTCTAAGAGAGCAAATGTTACAACGAGAAACCGCCCTGGGAAAGTGCTCGCTCAAACATCCCTCGCCGCCATGCCCGCTGCTGCCAAAACACACAGTCACACTGAGCCATAGGATGTTTTCTTATGAGTAATCTGTTTAAAGAAACGTTATGTCATGTGTTTTCCGCAGCCTGACGCTCCATCGGCATTGGGCTTCCCAATTAAAGTTCAGCAGGAGAGAACTGATTCATCTTACCATGAATCAAAACAAACTATAGCACCCTAAGTGATTCTTTCAAGCTGAGAGCAGATTGTGCGTGAGCGTGTTAATCGAGGTGTTGTGTGAAGACACGGAAACACATTTGCAGCATTTCCCTCTTCTGTGCTTTGACAAAAAAATGTAAATATGATTGCTCTTTAAATTGCTAATCCCACAGAAAGATTAGGGTTTGGATTTCATCAACAGAGCAGCAACCCTAGAGCTAATAGGGCTTTTGTGTTTTGCTCAAGGGCACTGTAGAAATATGAACCCAGGTCAGCCAGACTGTCAGTCTTTATCAAGCCGAACCCACAGCTCCTCTGAACACAGCGTAATGTAGGACTTGAAGCAGTCTAATTTGACAGAAGGTTATTTCTTTGAATTTCCTTTATTGAATTCTTTGTGTCTATTTTGTCATAAATGTTTCAGATTCTGATTGAGGTCCAGGATAAGAGAAATGTTTTAATGATGTTTTTCCAAATATGGTGAATAAAGATAAACACAGTTGTTGATGTACTGAATGAAACTAGTCCAAAACTGCATCTACAAAAGGGTGAATTTTCTGAAAACATAACACTTCAAACATCTAGTTTTATGTTTGAAATAAAATCTCTGAAAAGATCTTTGGCTGATGCATAGACATGCAGATCTAGTAATAAAATCCTTTATATGTAATTATAACTTCGGTTGAAGGTTATCATTTTAATTTAATACTGTGATAAATGAAACATAAAACATGAACAAATAGCACTGTGAGCAGTTGTCAGCAGTTATGATCACAGTTTGAAAGTCAATACAGGAAAATGTGAAAATGTATCATAATATTAGTGGAGCTAAAATGATTGATGATTAGTTGTTTAAGCCATTTATCAAGCAAATGCTTTTCTTTTAGCTCAGTTGGCAGAAGAAAATGTTGGCAATAAGTTTCTGTAAACAACGGATACTTTACATTTGTACATTTCATATGAGGCATATCAAAGTGTTTAACGTGAGGTATTTTTGATTACCAGTGAACGGATTTTGTCATCTGGAGGTGGCAGGGATGGTGTATGGTGTGACACCTGGGTGAGACATCTGCCGAGCCGCAGACAACTCTGAAGCTGAAATACATGGGACACGGCTGCGGCACGTACCGCAGGCAGGGCGGAGCAGCCTTTTTTACCTGCTACACAGACTCCATCTCTGCAGACTGTTGTTGCTGCCAGCTTCCCTTGTGTTTATTGACTTTTACCAAGTGATACTGCAGTTGATTATTGAGGGTTTGGAAGCATTTCATATAATATAATTAGTACTAAATGAATCATCTAGATCTACAGGATGCATTGATTTGATAGATTTATTTTATTGTGTAATGTAAAAACACATGACATTGCTCTGCTGATAGAATGACGTATTAATTTTTAGAATTTTTAAACAATTTCACTTGTTTTTACAAAGTTATGTGTAGTTTTTACCTGTTTTCTGGCAGCTGGTTTGTTTATGTCATTGTAAACTAATAATGACATTTGAAGTTGCAATGTCGGACTGAACTAAATGATTTTTCACTATTTTCCGATATTTTATAGACAAACTATTAATCTGGTAATAACAATAAAAGAAAGCTTTAACCCTAGATCACAGTTACCAAAAATTACAAATTGAAACTCGGCATCATAAAGAAAACAGTCACAAAACTGGCTTGAACAGAGCACATTGGCAGTCATCGTAACAGAATTGAAGAGTTATCATGAATTATGTCCACACAATTAAATATAGATAAGTACAGTCAAGTATTTGATGAATAATTTGGTAGTTTTCTGTATTTTGGAATCAAATTTTGATTGCCTACCGTCGACCTGTGCACCCCGGGGAAAATCGCTGGTGTGTGTTTCTTGAACTTCTTATTGGGAGTGTGAGCGACGGATCAATTGGCTGTGAAATGTGGATGGCTGCTTTGTTCTTCCTCTCTCCCTCGTCAGAGTCCTTTCTTCCTGCGTCATCATCTCCTTCCTGTCTTATCTTCTCAGCTCTGTTTTGCATTCACTCCTCTTGGCCTCGGGTACTTCGTTCACTTTCCATGTTCACTCTCTTAATAATGCTCTTTTTTTTTCCTTTTCTTTTCTTCTCCATCTCTTCCTCATGGCTTAAGGTTACAAAGAGACATGAGGGAAGCAGGAAGCACACTGCTCCTTCTCGTCCCACCTCTCATTCTATACAATATTCTTGTATGATGTGAAAGATTTAATCTTAAATATAGTATTTATTATTTAGGCTGGAAAACAATCGTTATTTTAATAGTCCATATAAAGCTACAAGTCGTCGTTGCAATTTAAGTCAAAAAGACTTTTATCTTTGTCAGGTGTTATCTGTGGGGATCAAGCATTTGGTAGATTTGTGTGTATCTGTATCTGCAGCTAATCTCGCAAACTACTCGACCAGTCAGCCAAATACTTTGTGTGCAGATTTATGTCTGTATGCTCAAGTATCTCTCGTGATTGTGGTTATTCAGAAATTTTTATTTAGTGTTTCATACCGTCATTTGCTTCTGTCTGCTCACTCAAAAGTTTTTTTTTTTAGATATCATCCCAGCTAAAACAACAAGCACTACCGACTGTTGCCTGCCACATTTTGGCCTTCGTTGTGGCTCAGAAATGGACATCCATACGAAAGTTTAGTCTCACTTTGAACTGTAGCATTAAACAATGTAGGAAATGAAAAAAAATCAGTTATCAGTTTTGTTATCTTTACCGCCATCCTGGCTGTAACTGCTCAATTATACCCAACAATACATATGGAGAAAGATACAGACAGAGTCTTCTGTCTGCGTTTATTTTGTCTGTATTTGTGCTTGTTTTCTGAGAGCTCACAGATTCGGATGAAACGGAGCATAATTCAAATGGGATACGAGCGTAGGAGACGACAAAGAAATTTAAATAATAGCGGAACGGAATGAATTGGAAATATGTAATAATATGAAGCAATATATACAGAAAAGAATTTTCCGCCCACATTTTGTATATAATAGCTGTACAGACATCCGCCATCTACAATGCTGCCTCATTTTAAAGCCACAGTACCAGAACCTTCTGTGCTGCTGCTCTTTTGTTGTTGTTTGACGCGTTTGACTCTGCCCTCTAGTGCCATCTGTTGGCTTAATCTGTGCCAACATAAAGGACCCGTGCAAGTGTGAGAACAGTGACGTGTATGTTTTAAACGGATGTATCTATTTCTTATATGTAAATGGAGTATTACTGAGCCTTTAAGAAAGCGGAGAAGAAGCACCACGTGCATTGTCTAGAGAGGATGTGACGTACTTCATTCAAACACGAGAGAAACAAAATAACAATTATCAAACCTGTATTAAGTAGTCTTGTTTGTCTTCTGCTTTGTTAGCGCACTGTTTCAACAATCATTAACTCGACTTTGGTCGAAATAAAAACCTAGTTCCCCAAGTTAGATGTGAAAATAGGCTGTTTGCCCCACAGCACTACATACAGTAAGTAATAGAGAGAGGAGCACCAGTATTTTTGACAGCATTGAAAGTCTTCAGTTCTGTAAACTGTTCTAAATATTCATGTAACCATAATACCATGATACCGCCTAAGCCTATTCGGCGTTTGCACCATAAAAAATCAATCCTTTCTCCTCATCATGATTTTACCGAAGAAGTACACAAGAAACACCAAAATATGTGAGCTGACTTCTTAGCAAGTGTGAATTTTACTTTCAGTTTAACTGTAAGATAACAAAACGTAAAACCGCGTATAAAGGGAATAACAAATAGCAGATGAAACATCTTCAGCGTAGTGTTTTATGTTCTAAGTATATGCTGTGTACTTGTTAAAAGAAAGATGGATCCATATTAATAAGAAGAGACAAGAGCCAGAAGGAGAAAAAACAGTTTCACCTTGTCTCTCTTGTGTTTTTCATTCTCTGTTTATTTACGCAGCTCTCCCCAGGCAGCGCGCTGAGCTGCTGGGATTATGAGATGCTGTAACGTAGACGAAGCTCATCCTGCATATCAGGCCATCAGCTTTAGCACGGTGTATGTTCAAACAAATACCTCTGTGCTTCATTCACTCTGGTTTCATTTCTGCCCCGGCCTGTCTGATAAGGCTCTCTTATTTGCATGGGTAGCTGTTTGTTTGGTCTCATGCAGATGAACTTAGATAACATTGATAGTGTTTGTCATGGGAAATGTGTGTGTGTATGTGTGCAGGTAATTGTACTGTAATAGAGTGCAAGTAGATTTTGTGTGGGTCCTTCAGTTATGTTGGATAATGTGGGGGATAATGCATAGATTGTGAAGATGTAACATAAAAAAAGCTCACAGATTTCTCCTCAAATATTCATAAAACCCTTCAACGTTGTTGGTAAAAAGGACAAGCACGTACTTTTCATTATAAATACCTTTTATATTCGACCAGTAATTGTGTATCAGCACATTTGCCACTGAAAGAAAAGCGCTGACATCCTTTTGTATGGGCATGTCAATAACGCGCTGCCACGCGTGTTGATGTGTCATTATTAGATGGCTGTTGCTCAGGGCCCAATCAGCAACAATACACCAAGTGCTAGACGATATCGGAAAGCTGTCAGAGCGAGTGTAATGGAAATATATAGCCCGCTCTGAGAACGTGGAAGGATTTTCTCTGCTTCTCCCGCTCTCTCTTTCCTCCTCTTCTTCTCTATCTCCCTCACGCTGTCACTCTGTGTCTCTGTTCATCTCTTTGTCACTCTCCTTTCTGTCTGGGAATTGCGTTTTCCCTATCTGAAGCTGCGTGCGTGAGGCACAGCGGATTGAAATGACAAAGCTTTATTGTCTGTTTAAGGCTGCAGAGACAGAACGGGTCAACGGCAGCAGCAACAACAATGGCTGCAATCTACATCCCGGTGGTTATCATATCCGTGTTGAGCATTTGTGTGTGCCTGTGATTGGTTTGCTTCATTGCCTCTGCGTGTTTGTTCTTCTGTTGGATATGAAAATGCAGTCATTATCACCCTCAAAGCATAATCCGTGATCCAAATGTTAATAACCAAAATGTTGACAAAACAATCTCACCATTAGGCCCTCTCATGGATGATATGATAGATGTTTGAATTTTCATTTTTCTGAGCACTTCAGGGTTAATTGATGACCTTGGAAACTGTTGACAAAGCAATCTTTCCTGTTGTATCCTAAATTTGTATTTTGTATTTTACATTTGTATCCTTAATTTTTTGGCATAATAAACAACCAATATTGAAAACACAAGAGTGACAGCTGCAGTTACTTCTGAACCGGTCCTTTTAATAATGGTAGTTTCTATCTAAATGATTAATAAGACAGTTTGCTAAATGATTAATAGGATGGAAAAGCAGAAAAATATATTTCTGTAATACTGTCTTGTTCTTGTCTTGTGAGAACGGCCTCTTTGACTTGAAAATGAACTGATTAGAATTTTTTTTTGAAGGTCAAACATCAAGGTCACTGTGACCTCGCAAAACACGTCTTTTGCCATAACTCAAGAATTCTGTTATTATTACAAAATGAAGCACAAATGTTAAATAGGATAAAGTGATGAAGTTTTATATCTGAAAGGTCAAAGGTCATCTTCACTGTGACATTGTAATAAGCTACAAAAGGGCTTTTCTGGCTGTTATTCAACATCGTGACTCTGATACGGTGACACGAAATCTTGGGTGTCCACCTTGAAACTGCTGGATAGATCCTCTATGCTGCCAGGTTGAAGCTTTGTGTGAATCATCCACAATTTGAATTTGTGACTTCTTTACAGCAACATCTGTATTTGAAGCATTGTTTACTGTCATAGCGACTTATCAGTCTGGACAGACATAGATGTAAACTGAACCTTGACTATTTGTCAGAGGCAAACAACCACAAGCTTGTAATTCTACTTTAAGACCTTTTTCTTTCCTCTAATCGTGGCTTTTTCTCTCCTCAGTTACTGGATAATTGTACCTCCTCAAGCCACCATAAATTATTCAAATACATTAATCTGACTGTGGTTTCACTCCAAACATGCATGAGCACAGAGAGGGACTGTTTAGAGGGAAGTGCACGATGTAACCCTATCTAGCAGAAAAGTAGGATACTAATTGCATTGGAATACAATAAACAATAATAGTATACATTTCTTAAGCTGGTATCCCCATACTCAGATATATTACGGCAAGTTTGAGATTTTCTTTTTTTTCACCCATGGACCCAGTAGAAGCATAAAGAGTAAAATTTCACCTTTATAACAAAAAGTGTATCCTTCATGTCTAGGTCATCTTCAGTAACAGTGTCCATGAAAAATACTGGCAGTGTTCTTTAAATATCTTACAAACAGTGTAGGTCGAAGAATTGTCCTAAATCGGTGTGCTACGTATATCATCTGCTTATAACTATGTTTTTTATTATGTTGTGTATTTTTTTCTTCAACACTACTAGTGTAAAGGTTATAGTCTACAAGTGCAAAAATACTCTGTGAGGTGTCCTCAGAAGTAATTGGCCCTGTGGCCAAAAATGCCACCACTGTGTGTCATGACATTTGTCATTTCCACCTTGTTTTCTATATTGGCATATTTTGTTGTCTATCATTGCTTTCAAATATACCTGTAATTGTAACACGGTCAAAATAAATGACCTATTGCTGTTGAATTTAACCTTTAAGCGATGATCTATCCCCAGACACTGCATGGGTATTCTCCACAAAATACTGTCGCTGGCAAATGAAGAGTGATTGCGCTGCATTTGTGGTGGTTTGGGACTTGGCAGGAGTGTACTCCACTGTGATGAAGGATGTATATACAACAGATTAGATAAGATGAAACCTAAACGATCCCCTGGCGAAACTGAGTCACTCCAGTGGAAAATAATAATATGGTGGAATATCCACACAGGAGGAGAGCAAGTGGAGTTTATTAAACATAATGCAGCCAACAATTACACCAGTAAACTGTGATGAATGGGAATTACAGTGTGCATGAGTGTGTGATTATTGTGCTTACAGTACAGTGGACCTGCAATCAGACCCGCTCTGGAAGCTTCCACTGTGCCATCAATGGAGGGGTGTGTGATCCAGAGGGGAAAAAAGATGGATCTGATTGGCTGAGGAGGAGGGAAAGCTCTCAGGCACATTTGTGTTTTTTTTTTTTTTTTTTTTCTTTTTTCTTCCTCTATGCTGCTTGATCACGTGTAAGTGTGTTTTCATATAGGGGCTTTTTCTCTCAGTTATTCACACATGCAGTATCTCCTCATCTCACTCGCTGCTCAGAGGGGTACATGAAAGGAGGAAGAGGATGGAGAGGGAGGAGGGCTGAGGCTCTGGGGAGAAAGAGAGTAAGGGAAAGAGAGTAAGGGAAGGCGTGAGATGAGATCTGAGCAGAACTAGTGTGGTCATGGTGTTTTGGAGTCTTATTGTGGAAGTTTGAGAGACAGGAAATGTGAGGGAATTTGATAAGGAATGGAGGGCGAAGCGGGGAGATATCAAGGATTTTTACAAATGAGTCACTCAACAATAGCATGTCTGTATTTTGGATCATGTAATAGAATATCGTGAACTGTGATCACGTGAAATGGCACGCTGGTGTTTACTCGAGAATCAGACTCAAATGCCATTTTATCTTACATCATTCATTCAGCGTATTGTGTTTATGTGAATCTATTTCTTGTTGAAAATGAGGCTTTTTTTTGACCACCAAGGGTTAGTGTTTATAGTATGTTTATAGTATTTCACAAGCTGAGTTTCACTAACCTGTGAGAGCCAACCAAGAGAACAAGATTTATCTATCATTAACAGCCCATTACTCGCTGTCTGATAACATAGTCAAGCCGAAGGCTCTTGTTATCTATTACGTTTCTAACCTTGTAGAGAGCAATGAGCAAAGTCGAAGGTGAGCAGGTACGCTCGAGCTGCAGGTGAGCAGCTGTGGGCTGGAACTCATTTACATATTCATGGATTCACACATGCTAAATGAAGCAAAAGTGTGCAGTTATATCTAAGCCATTTTAAGGCTTGAAGTGTTTTTTTGTGTTGACTTTAACTTGTTAATATGTAATTTGGATGAAGAAAGATAATTTTAGGGGTCTAATCGATGCAAGGAGATAAATGACTATTCTTTGATAGCTTTATTGGTTCTCCAAGTGGTAAAAATAGCAATCAGTCAGCCAAAAAGCAAAGTTATATCCATGGCTAAACAAATATGTTAGTCAGTCCACACCTTGGAATCTGTGCACATGTCCTAACAGCCCTGATAACTTGACTGTGCCTCTGCCACAGACTCAAAAACTGCATTCAAAGTTTGCTTCAAACACTTGGCTCACGCTGATACATCGCCATCAGTCTCTTATTGTATTACAACTCAAAACTTTCCTTGATTCCAAGAGCTGATTTCTATTTTTACCTGACTTTTTAGTGGGTGTTGGCCAGAATGAAGTGAATCATGATGAAAGATTTGATCACAGAGCATAAAATTACCAATTTTCCCTATAAAATGGCAAATAATGTTGCAATGCACACCATAAACGGAGACCAGAAGCTATTGATGGTATTCTGAAGTTGCAGCACATACTGTATATTTTAACAATTTCAGTAAAGATTGATGTCTTTGATTTGTTGACGTTTGATTTTGTGGGACAGGTTCCTATTCTGTCTCTTTCTAAAATAATTCCTGTAGTTCCTCTACGTCCTTTCCAGCTCGTCTCCCGCTGTCTCTGCTTGCTTTTGTTCATCCTCTCCCTCCTTTTTTCCTCCCTCTCTTCCTCCCTCTCTGTTACATCACCTCGTGTTAAATTTCAGCCACTTACTCAAAATGTAGGTTTTACTTTTGGACAAACACCAGCAACAGCTCAGCTACACACGCATGCTCTTCTGTAATTCTCTCTCCTTTGATAATATCCGCAGAAGCCCGAATGTGCCTGCGTCCATCTTGTGTGTATATCTACTGTATAATATATGGCTGACAGATTATCTATTTTGAAGTGAATTGGAACACACACAGATTTAATCCCTGTAAGGCACACTCATGCTCTCTCTTTCTTCTTCTCTCTCTCCTCCCCTGGCTCTCCATCATGTCTCTGTCCTTCATGGGTGTCCCTCTGCCCAGTTTTCCAGTCATTACTGGGCTGTTTTAACCCAGAGCTGCAGGACCCCAGGGACCACCAACTATGTTCTTGTCCTGGCAGGGGCCCCTGGAGAACCAAAAATATGTCCATAGTTCCTATAAACATGAGAGTCTCTCAAGTTCAAAATAAACTTTCAAACATACGCAATTCTCTCCGAGACATTTTAGGCCAAAGCAACTTATATCATTTAAGACATCTGTGTAACTTTGATAAATGTGGCAGTTAAAATCAGGCTGAACCAAAGCCATGTTGTTTCACATGAACATGAATTAAAGGTGATACTTGACATTAAGTCCCCCCACTTACAGGGTAAGTGTAGGTCCTTTAAAAGTTTTAAAATGTGTTAAATATGTACACATTTACCAATTTAAGACCTTAAACTGTTTTAAATTATCTCAAATGCAGATTGGATGGACCTCAAGTGTTAAGTCATGTCACCATGAGAATTTGTGGTGTTGGTGCTTCAGGAAACACCTTTTTAACAGAAGGAAAACTAATCAACAAGGAAATGGACACAATGTCCCTGTTTTTTACCTCTGTGTGTTTAGATGAAGCAGTAAGTCTGCATCTTGCACTAGCACTGCACATCTAGCACTGATGCCATTTTACTTTACTATTCACTTTGAATTGACATCAATGTCGTTTACTTGGAGATGTTATTTTTTCACTTCTAGCATGTGTTTCTATTGCCATTTTGTTCTATAATTTCATTAAAAGTGGGTTTTCAAAGGACTTAAATGCCTTAAATAGAACTTGTTTATACCTGTAGACACTCTTAGTTATCATTCATAAGCAGTATATGACGTAATGATAAATAGTTTAGAACAGACTAAAAAGTTGCAAGTGGGGCTGCAACAAGTTAGTTGAAAAGGAAATCAGAAGAAAACTGCAATTTAAAATGTAAATATCCCTCTTTCGTTTTATTAGTGCCTCTTGTGCTCAATTCAGTGTTGATTTTATTCAGTCAAAGCGTTGGAAAGGAATTTCTTTAATTATCTTCCTGCAACAAGCTATTAGTTGCATTTTAGCGCCAGAAAGGCAGAAATGAGTACACTTTATCTGTATTTTTATTACAAGTAATAGCTTTATTGCATATCGTATATTTTCCTCATATTGTGCCATCGACGTTGTAAACAGATGTAAGTCTTTATTAATGTATTTGTCTATAACTTTGACATTGAGTACCCGTAATTGCAGGCTGGTGTGTAAACAGATAATAAAGACAGTATAGTGGAACACAGTTATGATGATATAAAATATGTCTTCATTTGAGAGGTTTAAATTGCTAATAAAAACTATACAGTAATGCATACTTAAAATATCTGTCTGTGCACATAAGGTGTATGCAGACATAATTTAAACAAATAAATCAGCAGTTCGGACAGTAACTCGTGAGCAATTAGTTTAAAGATACCAATAAAAAGCATTTGTATTTTGAGTAACATGATGTGTATAGTGTGCACATTTTGAAATATAAATTGATGATTGAAATATAGTACAAACTCTTAAATAAATGGTCTTTTCTTCTGAATATGTTGATTGTCCAATTGAATGGACTCTGACAGGCTCAATCTGTGAGTGTAGAGCAAAGAGTTAGACCAAAAAAATCACAGAGGGTTTGAGAAAAATGCTTTGTGTTTAGTGGTAGTTTCTATTTCACGGACAGGAAGCTATAGATTTTCCCCTGACAGCTCTTCACAAACCCGACACGCTTCTGGAATTTGAACATGCAGGATGTTACACTGACCGAGACATGTGCTTCATATGTGTAGCAGAAACATCTGCACAGAGTGTAGCTCTCCGTCTTGAATTTCACCTTGTGTCAATGTTCCAATAAATAAAACTAATTGCTTTGTCCTCTTCCTTCTTTTCCTCCTTTATATGTCAATCCTCTCACCCACATTTGTCCTACTTCTTACTCACCACCTCCTTTTCTATGCTATTAATTGCCATCAATTTATTTCCCATCCTTTACCTCCACCATGTCTGATTCTGTCATTGCTTCACCTGCCTTTCTTCTTTATTTTCGACCTTCTCTGCTGCCTCACTGCATCCCTCCATCCTTCTTCATCATGTATTTCCCTCTCTTGCTCTCCTCACTTCATCGCCCTGTTCCCACTCTTCGCCATTCCTGTAATTCCTACATCCACTCCCACCTCCTCTCTTATCCACCTTTCTCTTTTCTTCACCCTCTCCATCTGTCACTCCTTTAATTTAATTCTTCTGCAGAACCATGAGAGGGAAACAGCGCTTCACTGCGCCGCCCAGTACGGACACTCTGAGGTGGTTTCAGTGCTGCTTCAGGAGCTGACCGACCCCACCATGAGAAACAGCCAGCAGGAGACACCTCTGGACCTGGCAGCGCTGTATGGACGGCTGCAGGTCGGTGCAAATTTGTCAGTTTTGTGGAAATCATACAAATACTGCAAGAATTTGGCACTGTATCGTACTTTGGTAATTCTATGCAAAAGGTTGGAAAGAAAATTTCAAATGCATGTGTAAAAAGTATTATTATTTTGATGATAAACTTCGATAAACATTGTTCAGATAACTTTCAACTTTAAATTTCTTTTTGGTGCAATGAAAAACTTGAACTAAACATTCATAAAACATATTGAAATATTTAAAACCGATAAGGTAAGCTAACGTAAAATACAACACAATTAAAGTTGCAGCATAATGTTAAACCTGAAGTACATCCCGCTATCACCATCCAGTTTAGTTGTTAACAAATTAGCCCATTAATTTTTACCTGGAAGACTCATCCTTAGATGGCACTATGGCTGTGGGTACTGATCTCTGTAGTTTCAAGGGGAGCTGACTAAATAAAGTCACTACCGGGGCGACCCGGTACGGCTGAGCCCTACTGCAATGGCCTGCGTTTGAATCTGGCCGGGCCCTTTTCTGCATGCTGCTGTGCCTTTCCTCTTTCTCCCTCTTCCTTAAAGCAGAAATGTGAAAAAAGTCCTAAAAACCCCCCCAAAAAATGCAAGTACTACAGAATACTGATTGATGTTAAATCATTTTGGGCAAAATGTTGGTACCTGAGACATTGGGGGACAGAAGAAAAGCGGTTCACAGCAGTGCGTTACACAGTGCTGTTTATTTATTATTATTATTTTTTAGATTATTTTTTGGCTTTTTATGTATTCATGTCGTAGTTTTTATGTATTTATTTTTGCAGTTGAATCCGTAGCCTCTGCGGCAAGGACATAGCCTTTTCTACATGGTGAGCTAATGGGCGCCCCGAGCTCTCTCGTTTTAATCTGTTGTATCTGTCTCAACCATCTCCACACAGGCTCACGTCTCAGCTACATCTCTCAGGCGTAACTAGGACCTGAAGGGTTTATTTATGCCTCTTTTTTATTTGACAGTATGCACACAAACATGAGGTTGATGCCCAGTAAATAGGCACAGAATAATATGAAAATATATATCTACTTTTGCAATCCAGGCAGAGCAGAGCACCAGAGAGCAGCACACTCTACTTCTTTTGTCATCCCACAGACTCTCCTGACACTTTTTCCCAGCAGCTGGAGTTTGAACCCATTTTTTTGAAATGACATTTTTGTTATTACAGAGAATAAAGTACCAAAAAAAACGGAATTACGGTACCAGTGGGTTTATTTTTGAAAGGTACCCAACATTAGGAACATGGGGATTTCACAGTTTGATAGCAGTGATAAAGTAATATGTCACCCTGTTAGCCTTGACCTTTTGGTGCGTCCATAGGGGAGAAGCTCAAGTCTCGATACAGAGAAAAGACGGTACCCTCCAGAATAATTCAAGACTTTAGAAATTAATGAGAATGTCATACAGGCCTCATAACGGTCTCTACAAGGGCAGCACACCCCTAATAACATTTAATTTGCAATGAAAATTTAATTGCAACTTTTACAAAATTTGTTAAAAAATGTAAGTCATTTAAGATAGCACATTGGGAAAATACCAGTAAGTAAGCAGTGTAACTAACAGGGTGGGAAACTGGTGAGGGATCATGTTTTTATTGTTGAAACAGCCACTTATATGATTTGAGAGAGTGGCATCTTTGGGAGGCACGTGTGAACTCCTGCAAGCATTACGTATCCTGGCATGTGAGAGGAAGCAGCCGGCGGCTCAATCTGTACCGTCCCCAGGACAACAGCGGGTGTTAGCAGCGACAAGGACCACTGAGCACGAGATATTGATGACTTTAAATATGGTGGATATATGATATAAAGAACACTTCTGCAAACACTAACTGTGCCCGACAGGCAGACAGGCAGGCAGGCAGTTTTAGAACTGCAGCTTCACTCTTTTGTCAAAGATGTGACAAAAAGCACACAGTCACAGTGAGAGGCGTATGCCACAAGTGCCTGCTGATGTTCAAATGCAATCACACGTTCTCTCTGCTGAGGTAGTGAGTAATTGCAGTCAAGCCATACAGGTTTGTCTGAGTATAAATGAATAATTTATAAAGGCAGCGGCATTTCTCTGCCGATCTCCCTCTCTGCATAATAATGAAGGGAAATCCCTGTGGTGGAAGCTGCTGCTGCATGTAACTAACACAGGGCAAAAGTTTAGTGCACACACACGGAGCACACACACACACTGAGACACACTTTAAAGGAGGATGCTTTCGAGAGAACTGCGAGCTGTTGAGCTGAGTTATTAAAGGCACCATCCATGATCAAACAAAAGGGTATCTGCAGCACCACAACACGCAGCCTCCTGCTGCGCTCGAGATGATTGACAGGTCTTATACTGTAAGAACTTGCACTGCAAAAAGAATAAACAGACCGACAGTATATTTCCTTTAATGATTGGTTAAAAAAAACCACTTTTTTTTCCATCTTCAGCTAAACCCTGACCCCATTAGTTACTTTTGCTTTACGTTCAAGCCTCACATATAAATGTTTACAATAATAATGGTGGCAGATTTACCATTCAGAATCATAGACTGTAAAAGACAAAATAACAGGGATACGCCCGCTGGTGACGTCATAGGTAGCCAGATTCTGAGCAGTAGCGAGCTCAGCATTGGGAGAGTTCCCGCCATAGCATCCACCTGACCAGTTGCGAGCATCGACATTGAAGTCGCTCTAACTTGAGCACCTTCTAACACTTTATTATTGAGTATGCTGAAGGGAAAATACAAAAGCATAATGGACTGGAGAGGCTTCTGCAGGTGCAGAATTTCTCTTTTCTCTGAGTGTGATTGCATAACATTGCTTCTTTGATTCTCAGATGCTGACTACAAAAATATTGCTTTCTCTGAAAAACTTCATCGTGTTACTGTTTTCTACAAAAAAAAGTGACTAATGGCCCAGTTTCTTCAAACTTTCCTCATTTGTCCCTGACATGTGGCTGTGTTTTTGTGTGCAGGTGGTGCGCATGTTGGTGAGCGCTCACCCCAACCTCATGACCTGCCACACTCGGCGACACACTCCGCTTCACCTGGCTGCACGCAATGGACACCACAGCACCGTCCAGACGCTGCTCGAGGCCGGCATGGACGTCAACTGTGTGGTAAGAAAAAAATTAATGGCTTTTAGCTGTTAGTGTCCTCTATTCAGCAGCCAGGGATTAAACAGATCTCTGGCACAGATTATACTTTCCTTACAGACAAAAAATGATAACAACATAAGAATATGGCTTTTTCATTTTCTGTTTTTGTCTTAAGGCAAACCAAGTTCCTTTAGACAAAATTGGTTTTGAAAATGGTAATGTCTGTTTACAACAGGACTGACTTTACATTCACTAATCCACAGATCCTGTTGTTGTCTGTCTCTTTTTTTAAATTGGACAGCTTGAAGGTGAACTTAAGCAGGAAGTAGTTCTCAAAGAAAATGGCTCACCTTAAGGTTATTGGATTATTTTAGACGCTTTGTTTGTGAGTTGTACAAATATGTGGTTTTGGAAATACCACTCTAAGTTTTGTACTGTAAAAATCTGGATAAAATGACCAGAAATAGTTTGTTATATTGTATTTTGGGGTGAAATTTTTTTTAGGGTATGTAGACATTTCCTGTACAATAACTGTAAAGATACAGGAACAAGTTAAACATCCCATCCGCTCAAGATGTATGTCCCATAAAAAGTTTGATCTCGGCTACTCTGACTTCTTTTTTATCTAATAAGATGCAGTTTTCAGTCTGTTCTCCTCACTCTAGTTATTTTTATTGCAGCAAAATATATCCAATGGACTTATTTTTCATTTTTCTAAAGTATCTGCATACATTAAGGTGAAATATTGTTATCCCAGCACACAGCAGTGCAACAGAACAAAAACAATGCATATCTAAAAACCTCTTGTTAAAGACAACTCTGCATCTAAAAATCTCTGTTAAGAACATGAAATAAAATTAAAGGAGTCGCATACATGTAGCAGCACAGTCTTTAAGTATTTAAATTAAAATGGTGCAATAATAAAAAGATGCTAACTACACTAACCATTCTGATACGTCTGCTAGTCGCCGATTTTGCTGCACAATAGACTTCTCATCTGAGTCTGACTAAGGCTCAAACATGTATGGGTGAATCTCTATGATGTTTCCCCTAACACTAAGCATCTTAATTTGCAATGCTCTTTTACTGGTCAACTAGCGTAAGTAGCACTGGTGAGCAGAATGAAAGCCAAACCCAGAATTTCTTAATGACGGAGAAAAAGTAGATCTGCTTCAAGCCCCTTTTTAGAATATTTGTTTTTAACTTTTTATGTTGAAAAACCATGTCAGACAAAATATTGATCATTTCTACATGCTTTAAAACGCCTCTGGAGGGGAGCTTTAAACATTTTTGGTCCGTAGGTGCAATTCTTAAACAGAGTCGAATACTAAAGTGGGACTTGACAGACATTTTATTATCTGATGCTGCTGCGAGTGGAGAAGGTGACTCTTTCTGTCCTGTTGTCTGAGTAAATCTTTCAGAATCTCTGAGACTCTGAATCTCCTTCCCCTTCTCATCTCTGCTGTATGTGAATATTTCAGAAGCTGCTGTCTTGTGTTTTTAATCAAAGAGGGTACAGCAGCTTTGTTTTTGTGTGTATATAATCCACCACAGGCGTAAATGCTTGGCAGATTCTCCTTTAAAAAGTGTGTGCGTCTTCAGAGAGCGTGTCTACGCGGTGCATGCCTCCCATGGTGTGGTGGTGGAGAGGGATGAATAATTGATTGGGAGAAAAGATTGAGAGAGCAGGAGGAGGAAGAGGAGGAGGACAGGGTGTTCCTGAGAGGTCCTGAAAGTCACTGTCGCCTCTCTCTCCTCTCTACATGCAATACACCTGCAAGTCAGGGAAATACGGAGTCATTTACAGGCTATGGTGCTTCATTACTGCGCAGTGTTTGGACTGCTCTCCTCCTCCTCCTCCTTCATTTACATTTTGTCTTATCGTGTATTCAAAGTTCTCTGGACGATTCAAATGCAGCTTTGTCCCGACCCTTTCTGGGCCATTTGTTTTCGTGAGGCCTTGTCAAAATACAGCCACGCTTTGCTGCTTTCTTCTACACTGTTTTGTTTCTCTTGAGACGATTTTCTCTGACAAACTGAACTATTTGACTTTGCTCACTTCTCTTGACTGTTTAGAGCGGAAAAACAGCCCTATGCTGTATTTATAAGTCTCTTAAGACCCAGTCGTTTTCTTGTGTGATCAGAAAAGCTGTACTACTCACATTACAAGGCGTTTGTTTGTCCCAGGCTGCTGTTATATTGATGCCGGGGTGCACACAAACAGCACAACTTATCTTAGACAAGGTTTTCTGATTATTAGAGTACTTTAAGTAGACAGATCTGCATCTGGTGTGATTGGTGGTGATATTTAATGAAAAAACTTGAGAAATCATTGCGTCTATGTGCTTTTATGGGTTTATGAAGCCACATATGTGTTTGAATGCACTTAAATGTCTGTGGGGGGGTCTCGTTTTACCTTACTCCAGTCAGTGCTGTTAGGTGATCATGAACAGTTGAAGGAAACCCAGCTTCAAAGGTTTGATGCCTCAGTCAGACTCAAAGCCTTGGGAAGCCGTCGAGTCTGAATCAAGAAACAAGACAGTTCAGATGCTGAGGAGCCACCGCAGCAGGGAGCAATCAATATCTGAGTTTGCTCGACAAACGTGAATAAACCCACAAAGGCTTTATATAGAAAACTCTCTTCTCACCCTGAAAGTTTTGGATGACCTGAATGTTCAGTTGTTACTGTGGTTGACTTCTGCTGTTGTCAAACTCTGATCTGACTCGATGTTCATTTGCTACAAAGACATATGGTCTAACAGATGCCGTGTTCACTCTTTCCCTGGCTGTGTAAGTACAGTTTATGTACAGTATGTGAAGCATGTAAAATAACTTCATGCTGTGCACTTAGAGGCTGAGGAGGATCTTTGACTGCAAGAAAACAAATCTGGTTGTAGAAAATACTTTGTCACATGGTGCCCCTGCCCTTTAGAATATGTTCAGATCTGTCACAGACATGTTGCAGCAGCAGTTTGTAGGATTTGGAGGGTTAATGGCAGCGTGTGTTTGCGTGTGTGTCATCCCTGGAAAGACAGAAACAACTTGACCTGTTGGATATGAGAGTCATTCTGGTGCTCTCACAGCGAGGAGAAGCATGACTCAGCGGCATTGCGCCCATCTTCTCTGCCTTCTGCCCTTGTTGCGTTTGTGTGTGTGTGTGTGTGTGTGTGTGTGTGTATGTGCATGATCTGAAGAGGAGGGCTGTGTATCTCTGCAGGGATTTGGCCTCGGGCTTCATGTGTCTAGTGAAGATGAACACTACACGCCTTTGATTTGCTTCGTGCTCTCTTCTATACACACTGCTAGAAACCTCTCTCTCTATTTCTCTCTCTCTTTCTTTTTGTGTCTCTTTACCGAGCGATGACCAGCACTGCAAGTTTTTGATACCTCAGATCTTCTCAGCAATTTACCATAGACTCTTGTTCTGCTCTATCTCCTTTTTGGGCTAAACATAATGTGCAGAAACAGCACCATCTTTCCCCTTTTTTCCATCACCTCTCAAAGACAGACAGAAAAAGGCCTAACGCTCATTACTTGATTATATTGCACAGATGGTGAGCAGAATTGGCCTCCTGGTGGGTTAAACTCGTTCATTTTGTGTGAAATGACAGTACTTTGTGAACATAAATTTCTTTTGGGACTGTCATCAAATGTAACTAACATTTAAACATTCAGTGCAGGTTATGATTTAGTTTGTGGAGGATCCCTATTATGTGTCGCACACATATTCTGGCTTCAGAAACCAAGAATCAACTCTGCGTTGAGGTTTTTAAACTGTTATTTAATACAAAAATCTTTCTTTTTTTTTCTTGGATAGCTGAAAGTGACTCCTATCACTCCCCTTAATCTTTTTTTACCACTTCATGTGTTTCAGGGGCATAATTTTGAGTCGTAAATTATAGTTACATATTTTGCTTTTAATGACTAATTATCAAATCTGCTTTAATTGCTGCACAGATGTATAAAAAGTCTCTTTAAGCACAGTTATGTTCAGCTACACTAACAGTATAGAAAAAGGCTGATTTAATGCTTTCCATAAAGGGGCTTTGTTTGTGATGAGAGATAGGTGAGATATGTTTTATGGAATTACATGATTATTTAGGAGTTCATCTTTTAGAAAAATCTCTAACAATCACATGATGAATTGACCTGGTTGGATATTTTTAAAAAAGCTTTGTTTAAGAAAGAGAAGAGGCAAAAAATATTTGTTCGCAATGTAATGTCAGTCACGTCAGTCCATGTAGTCTTGACACCTGTATGTACATTCACAATATTAGCAATAGTGTCCCATACGCGAGTACACTTGTGTCACGACCTGTGTGACATTTTGTTGTGCTACACTGTAGAAAAGGGTCCAGCAGATGGACATTGCTGCCCAAGGCACCGCTGAAACAGTGAGGCATAGCTCTCCTCCTGGCTGGAAGAGGGACCGCTGCTGTCGGGCATGAAGCTCTCAGCCTCCCGCTGGAGCTCTGACTGCAGGCTGAAGGCGGCAGCAAAGTTGGATATGGGCCTGTTGGTGTCTGGTTATTCTGCTCCCTGATTTAGGCCACATTTAGACAAGAGAGGCCCTATTAAAAAGGGAACAGTCTTTCCTTTGCGTTTTTACACTGCAAAAACAACCTAGAACGCTGTAGTATGCATACCAGGCCAGTAGATGGTTTCAACAGTTTGCATTTTCAGGCCCCCAAAGCACCACTGTGGTGTGAACAAAAGGCCAAACCGCAACAAAAGTTTAACGTTTCATGCAAAAAACGCAAAAAATAGCCCCTTAGAGGCATCGGTATTGTATTGAGACTGTTTTGTAAATGATTAATAAACTCCTTGTAGTGGCGTTAAATAGCAGTCCCCATAATTGTTTGTTAAAGTTGGTGTTCACACCTGATGTGTACTGCACTGGAGTACACAGGAACTGTACTCAAGCCCACCTTTTTAAGTGGATCACCATGTACCATGCCCGGGTTTGGTACATGGTGTTCACACTAATCAAACAAAGTTAACTGTGGGGTCAAGTGTACTTGGATCCTGGCCCTGGTCCCTGATGTGAAAGCCCCCCATGATACACAGGTTTTTCGTTATTCTCTGTAATGTTCAGATCCAGTAAAACAAAACATATGTAGCCGTGCTCTGATGGTTAGACACTACAAATGTGGAAACAACCTGTTGTTGCCTCTGTCTTCAGATGAACAGATGAAGACGCTAAATCTAGTACAGTGGTAACACTACAAACTATTACAAGAATTAGGCTCAAAACTCATTTTAATGTACAATTGAATATACTTGAATATTGTATTTAAGGCCGCAGTATGAGATCTATACTGTTGACCGTACAGGGTCGATTCTGTGGGCCAATCACAGATGTCCACATTGTAAATTGTCATGAGTGGAAAGCACTTAATGTGTGTGTGTGAGAGAGAACGATAGTGCAGGTCAGTAATTGGAGTCAAGCCATAAAGGTCTGTCTAAGTGTGAATGAATAATTTATCGAGGCAGCGCAGTCACTCTCTCTCCTTCACTCTGTGTCTTTCTCTGTCTCTCTCTCCTCCTCCAAATGTTTCCATAATAATGAGGGGAAATCCCTATAGAGGAACCTGCTGCTGGGTTGGGCAGGTAGCCAACAACACAGGGCTAGGGTTTAGTATACACACACGCTCACACATACACACTCAGCGGCGTTTTCTAAGTGGACTCAAGCATTTATATTCATCCCAACATCAACAGAGACTGCTACTTTTCTGCCAGCAGCCCTGAAACAGAAAGTCATCTGCCTTTCAATGCCCGGAAACTCTTAGAGAGTAAGAATCGCCTTCTCAGTTTCCTTGTGACATCACTGCGTGATCACCATGGGAAACGGGACGGGAAGTGGTATAGCGATGACCGTAGAGGGGAGGAGGTTAGGAGGGCAAGTGGTGTGTGTGAGGAAAAGGGGGGTGGGGGGATCATTTCCTGCGCTCCCACCTCCTCTCGCTCGCATGTGGGTAAAACATTGTCTCCTTGGGCCAAACTTCCACAGTTTGATGCAGCGAAGCTGCAAATGTGACCAGTCATCGGTTTTCACTTTGGATTTACACCCACAGTATTCTCCCCCTAAGAGAACTGGACAATTGACCTTTGACCTCATCAGGATATAGGAGTGGCCGCATCTGCCATATTATGGGATGACACTTTTTGTTGCAGAGAAAGCAAAACAGTAAGTTTAGTATTCCCTGCAGAGGACGAGTGCGTTGATCTGGTGCAGTGTCGCGTTGAGTTGAATTTCCCGGCCGCGTATCAGCGGACCTGGCTGTCGCCCAGATAATTTGTCTTCATTAAGGCTGAGTTTGGTTTGGTCCAGGTTTTCATCTGTGTTGTCAGGAAGCCAACCGTGAAGGATGAGACGCATTCAGCATATGCATGTGTGTGTGTGAGACAGTATGATTTTTGTCATGGCTGCATGTACGCATGAGTGTGCGGTACAAGTTCAAGTCTGTGGTGTCCCTGATGGGTGTTTTAGCCTCGAGCGAGGTGCACTGGGCAGTACGCTCAGTGTGTCATAGGGACATAGAGAAACATGATGTCCCACAAATGTGCATGAAAAGCAGAAGTGTTACAGTCATAGTGGTATCAAAGTGGCAGACATGAAACTTAGTATGATTTATGACCTTTTGAACTGTCGTCACTGGTCATGACCTTTCAACTTGAAAGCACAGGGATTTTGATGTTGTATCAGTATTGAATAAATAGCCTATCATAGTGTGTGTACCTGAGGTATTGTGTTTTTTCCATTGGCCTGCGACTGTCTTTTTTTAGCAATGCCTTGATGAGCTGTGATGACGTTTCCTGGCAGCAGGGGTAGCTGTGCTGGGACGAGCTGCTGTGGTTCTGCTTTTTTGGGCTACAATTAAGTAAAATCACAACAACCATGCTGATAGTCAGCGCAACAGCCCTCAGCTAAAATGTAGCAGTCAATTCAGGTATTGTGTATTTCATTTTTAGGAGATAAAATCGGTCGGACTCTAATATTAATGACTTCTTAGAAACTTCAAACTTTGCAACGTAATCCAAAGGCCTGGTTTGAATTCTTAGGCGAGCGGGTTCTCATCCGCGGGCTGTATGTTTGACACCTCTGGTCTATCATGTACGTTTGCCTTTATGTTTCCATTCACTGTGAAACAGATGAAATAAGAGTTTATTGACGGTTGCTTTGTAGGCATGTGTGGAGTCCGATGAGTTAACACTGCTAGCATACCTGGAGGTTTGCAATCAAGTATCAAAGCTTCTTTTATTCCCTTTGTCCTCTTTTGACAAGCATTTATTATTCAACTCAAATGTTATTAATGGAAATATGTTTGCCTTTGACTGTTAATGCAGGTTAATTAATGGTTAATGTCATTAAAGTTTTAGAAAGGTACAAGGTAGAATTATTTGTCATTTATTTGTCAAACCTTGTAGAGCTGAGTGATACATGCATAGTAATATGTTCCAGTGCTGTTACACTCTATATTAGCACTAATTGAATTGCTCTTGTCCAATCACATTACTTGATCAGTACTTTTGTATAAAACCCCGAAATAGAGCCTGTGCATGTAAAGAGTCACAACAGCAGATATTGTTTTTTTCAGCATTCTGTGTCAATTCACCAAATCTGATTTAAAGTTTGAACGCTGAATACTATTTACTCCACAACAGAGGAGTAATGTTACTGTAATTGGAAAAAAAAAAATAGTGTAAATGAAGGTAAACTAATTTGCCACTACCCTCTACTTCATTTGTCTAAAAACAAAAACTAATGACATCCAGATAATTTAAAATACGTCATGTTCACGTAAAAACTCACCTGTTGGCTTTAAACTTTTGTCCTAATCGCTCCAATGCAGGCTGATTATAAACATCTGTTCCTTTGTCTCACTGTGGCTCCTGAGCGTCGCTCTCATAAAAGTGGACTTGTCAGATTAATCGTCTCTCTCATCACTGTTGATCTGAGATGAGGCGCTTACCAGCGTCCTCCCCTCGCTAGTTTCCACGTGTTGCATCATATCTGTAATATCCCCATTAGAAGCACTGGAGGCTGATACGGACGGGCGTATGGTGAGGGAAATTGGGACGTTTCCACACTGCTCCTGCTGCTTGTGTAATGGTTTGAAATCGGTGTGGCCTCACACTGGTTTGTAGGCGAGGGAATGTGGCTCTTTTAAATCTCGCTGAATCTCTTTCGTTAAACTGCCAGAGAGAAAGAGACATTGGATCAAATCAAAATATTGTTTTCTTGCTCACTTTTGATCTTTTTTCTTTGTAATGCCTTTCGTGCTTTCCAGTCCACTCCTGTTTTTGATGTCTATTTTTGTCTCTGTGTTCAATTGTTAAAGTGATGGAATATTAACACACACACACACACTCTGTCTCTCTTAGACCGAGAATGGCAGTGCCCTCCACGAGGCAGCCCTCTTTGGGAAGATGGATGTAGTTCGCCTTCTGCTTGACTCAGGTGGGTCTATAAATATATCCTGGAAAAACAAAAACTCTCTGTTTGTTTCCCTCGTTGCTCTTTTTTATTTTAACCTGGGGTGAGATGCTCCACACGTTTTTACCACCAGATTGTGGGTTGAAATTGCCCTCAGGTGAACTGAAGGCATCCGTCTCACTGCGATAAAATCCACAACAACTTTTTTTTTTCAGTTGTTTCAGGAGGTGGCGCTAAAACTTCAACAGGATATGATATGTGGTGTCTCGGTTTAATGATGTCACTCGACCTAAAAACTGGAGCAAAGATCATGGTTGTAAGCAGTCAGAAAAATGACATTTTGCACATTAACACTCCTGCTATTTAGAGCAGATTGAGTCTGCACACTGTTGTCCTTTGATACCACCACCACCCCCCCCACCCACTTTTCCTTTAGCACTTCCTGTTTCCTATGGAGCTTCCTGGCCATGTTCTTTTGGCCTTGATTTTATTAACATCCTGGATCAACACAAGGCTGCGCTGACCTGATTCTCTGAACCCAACACAATCCTTCAAACTCTGTATGGATGCTGGGGAGCGGCTTGTAAGTTATGCATGGAAACAGCTAATAAATATAAAGTCGTAGCATCAAAGATCTTTGTCATGTTTTGGATTTAAGGATGAGAATTTTCTAGTTCTTTTCTAATATTGGAAACAGTTGTTTACCAAAATAATATTACGCATGAGACATAACTTATAAATGAGAAATAACTTGTTTTTAATTAGTGAGCTTTAGGAGTGCATTTTTGCTACTTTAAAGGCAATTAAAACTATCTCATGCAAAGCCTTTAGGAGAGCTAAAAAACAAACAAAAAAAACCCCGCAAATGGCTGTATTTAGTTTGTCCATTATGGTCTGCTGTAGAACAACATTGTAGACCCCATGGAAGATTGTTATGTAGATATTAACGCCTCATTCGAAGGTAACCATAAAAACACAGTTCTTATTTTCAAATAAGAAATAAGAAAAGTTATGAATATTATGTACAATTTCCACCAAATCCTACATACTGGACCTTTAAGAAAGAGGCAAAGTCAGAGGCAGCATTGTAAATGGCAGCGGTTTGTGATGCCGTTTAATACATTGTAACATTTTTGAAAAACTATAACCTCCTTCAGAAAGTTGTGCCGTATGTAAAATGTCCTTGTTGTGTCCTGTGGGCTATACTGCTCCCACAGTGCCCGGTGGTACTGCTCTGTTTAATCTGTATGTGTAAGATTTTAGAAAACATGCATGAATGTGGAGACCTGAACAAAGATTATGGACAGAAGGCTCCAACTGTGTCCATATTTAAACCTTACCTTGAGGGAGTATGTGGTTTTAGAGGGAGCCAGGCTGTTTCCATGTTTACCTTAAGCTAAGCTAACCAGCAGCTGGAGGTCGCAACACATTAACTGCAGAGACATGAGTGCAATATTGATTTTTCTCTTTTTTTTCTTTTTACAGCATCAGTACAGTTCATTTTTCATTCTGTTTTTGAATTTACAATAAATGCACAAAACACAAGAGGAAATCCTATGAAATTAAAAGCAAGAGCAAAGCAATGAAATGTGTATAAAGCAGGCAGGAAAGAGAGAGAAAACTGGCACATTACATGAGGGCCAAATGCGATTTCTCTCGCATTTTATTCATTTTTTCTTTTATGGAGCTCAGCAGAGTGACTGAAATGACATTTATTTTTCATGTTGAATTGGATCAGCGAGCACAGGAAGGGATTAAACAGGCTAACAGTCAGGTAAATCAAGACTGATGATGGAAGAAAGAGAAGAATGAGTTATTTATTTTACCTTCTCCAGTTTGTTTTGTGTTTATTTGTGTCTGAGTGTTGTTTGGTTTGTATGCCGTTGTCTGGGACTGTGATTGAGCATGGTGCGAATGTGCATTTGATCGTGAGAGTGCGAGAAACTCTGGTCTAAAACTTGATGAAAAGCGTGTTTGCTGCTTGTAAGAGTCTTTATGAATTAATAACATCCCACATCCATCCTCGGGTGAATGTGACTCATTCATCTTTTGCTGAGTGGAGTTTTGTGACTGAGTGGGTGTGTCAGCAGATCTCAGGTCTCAGTCAGAGCATGTACATGTACAGTATATACAGTATGTGAGAGTACTGTGCTTCTGTGTCTGTAGTCCAGTGTTATTGAGCAAACAGTAGGTCTATCATGTTCAGCAAAATCACGGCTGTTGTGATGTGACCTCTGCCCTGCTGTTTATGTGTAACAACAATGCATATGCTGTATTTACGTGTGTGTGTGTGTGTGTGTGTGTGTGTGTGTTTGTGTGTGTGTTGCAGAGATTGACACCAGTCTGAAAGATAGTCAGGGGAGAACAGCTCTGGATATCCTGAGAGATCATCCTGCACCGAAATCCCAGCAGATCACTGCTCTTATCCAAGGTAAGATGCTCACAGACACACACACACACAAACACACACACGCACACGCACACACACTTTAGATTTAGATGAATTTCGCTACTAAAATTGGGTCATTTCAGGAGCAAAAAATAGAATACCGACATAGAGAAAATGTAGTACAACATAACCAAGATTAAATACACACTCAATATTTGGTGTTTTTTTCATATACAGTTTAAAAGCTTACAGCTGCACAATCATGAACAGTGACGGATGTCAAAGTTTTAATGTCCTGAACTTTGCAGCTACGTTAGAACTTTAACACAAACATGTCTTTTGGACTTGACAGTGACAAGTTTTGCATTTGTAGAAAAAAGCGTTTCTGCTGATTGGATTGGTTGTAGGTGAAGATTAGACTGCAGATGTGTTGGCATGCAGGGTGTAGAAGTTGTTAAAATGTGAAAGGGCAATCCAATTTTGAGATGTTTTTGTTGTGGATGTAGAGTTTGACATTGTGACCGTCGTTGCGTGCGGATGTAATCCATTTGAGAAATCTTGTTTTCCAGGAAGTTTATCTTCTGTTGGTGAAACAATGGGAGATCCTGTACTGTATGTGTTCTGTTGCTTCAGAGGGACATCCCAGTTATACAACTCAAGCCCTTTTAATGTTGTCCTTGATGTTACTTCAGTATAGTGTACTTCCCAATTCACCTGTGTTGTCTTAGTCTTTGAGTTGCATCAGAAGTAAAGGGGTTACAAGGATTTTTTTGGTAAAGTATTGACACATATTTACATTTATTGCTACCTCGAGGGTTAGGGTTAGTTGTTATGACGGGAGCAAAAGAGGATGTCAGGCAACACAGTATAAAAGGCGACAAAGTTTGTTTGCACCAGAAGAACATCCTAACATCCCGAGTGAAAACTAAAAGTTAACGTGGAGTTATTGTATTATAGTGTGTCACATGACAAATGTCACATGAGATATGTTGTGTTAGTAAGAAATAGGGTTGCAAGGATATGAGAGTTCTTTGGTGTAATAACCATCTCAGAAAATATTAGGGTTTCATGGAATCACAGAATGAGGCAATTTTTGTTATTATCATTGCATGCAATTGGACTGAAAGGAAGGTAAACAAGTTTTTGCTTTTTTTCGTTAAAAAAATGCTTAATTATCATTAAACTTATTTTTTTCAAATGGAAATACGTGTTGAAAGTCTGACCGGCAGTTAGGAAGGAAAGGAGATGCACAGGTGCAGGGGAGATCATTCTTCTAGTTGTTTTTTGTTTTTTTTTCTCAATACCGTTTATAAGTCAATGTACACAATGTGATAACCATCAATTTTCAAACCATGGTATACCACGAAACTGGTATACTGTTGCAACCCAACAAACCTACATGTTTAAAACCAAACCACAATCAGTTTTCTAAACCTAACCAAGGAGTTTTGTTGCTTCAACCTCACCATACAGTTTTGAAACAACTGAGACTGTTTGATGGTGTTAACCACATGTTTAAAACTTTGACTATTAATAGCCATATACAAGCTATTCTGTCATCCACCAGTAAGTATGCTAATCCAGAGAAGGGTAGTAGGGTAGGAAGATAAACCAACTGTACACTGAATTTGTTTAAACCCATGATGTACAGTATATATTGTTTTAGAGTCAAAATCCCTATCATTTACAGTAAGAGCAGTTACAGTTGATATCCAGGAATCTGCACAGTAACAGAAACACAGAAATGTATCAGTAACTAGTATTGTAGAACTTGTACTGGCACACAGTGTACAGGCACAGCAGGACCTCACTGTACTTTATATATCTCACTTTTATTATGAGAGCCATCATCCTCACATTGAATCTTAGCAGCTTGACACTAAATATTTCAGTCTATGATTACTGTACAGCTCTGTTTACATCCAAATATACACAGTCTGTTCAAATAATGGCTGAGTATGTTCATTTACATGGACTGCAATTCAATTGTTGATATATTTGAAGACCACAGGCAGACTGGAGCATTAAAATCACGAAGGAGCACGGTTTTAAAGCGATAACAGTTTGAAAGAAGAACTGTAGGAAAGAGGGACTGTGCAAGAGTGTTTAAATATTCAAAAATTCTTTGTGAGTTAGCATGTTCATGCCTGTCAAAATCATCTTTGCCGAAAAAATACCACAGGGAGGGAAAAAGATTATTGTGCTTTTAAATGGGGCTGCAGCTAACAATTACTTTCCTTCTCAATTAATCTGCAGATTATTTTCCCAATTAAATCGGTTAATCCTTTGGTCCCTAAAATGTAAATATAGTAAAAGATAGCCACTATAATTCCTCAGAGCCCAAGGCGAAGTCTTATTAATATTCCATATTTTATCCGAATTGTAATCAGACTTTTTTCATCATGCAACTGCAGCACTTTCCCATTGCAGATAATCCTTGTCAGCCTATTTCAGCAACAGAGTAATATATATAATTTTTTTGTGTTTTCACTTTCTAACCTCAGTCTTCCTCATATTGGTCTTGGACCTGCCATTTAAAGGTCTGTTTATGCTCTCATGTTTGCTGCAGTATGTGTTTTGTGTGTCACCAGTGATTGTTAGTGTGAGTTTAGTCCACTGTCCCCGGAGACCCAGAGATTCTCCAGATTGCAACTTCTAAAGACAGCGTTGTCCTGAGGTGATTATGAGGCTGAGTGTGAACGCTGTAATCTGCGGCTCGGAGGCCTTCACGATCTTTCGTTGTGTAATCTGTGGGTGTATGTAAGCCACGCAGTTACACATGATTTAAAGAGGGCGAGATAAAGGCAGACAGTAACAGAGGGATAGAGGGATGAGGAGAATATGTCAGAGCCAAAATTAACAGTGTGTTGGTCTTAACTCGGGGGCAAATATAGAAAGGGAAACACAGACTAACTCTGAGGAATGTTACAAATTGGCCACAGCTAGAAAATAACAGACATAAAGCTGACATTAAACCAGGGAAAACACAGTGATGCAACATACAGAGCAGTCGTAATTGGGGATTCCAGTTTCAAGTTTCAT
Organism: Plectropomus leopardus; assembly: GCF_008729295.1. NCBI lineage: Eukaryota > Metazoa > Chordata > Actinopteri > Perciformes > Serranidae > Plectropomus > Plectropomus leopardus. Next base: position 7,019,056 of record NC_056484.1, read on the forward strand.
GTAATGCTCAAAGAATCTGATACAATAAATAAATTTGGTTCCATGATCCACAGCTTATCAGTCTCACGGCTCTCATCAACATTGTTTCTACTGGCAACAGGCGCCTGTTTTCAACAAGAAAGTGCTAAAAAAACCACTGTATTCTACCTGCTTAGCACCAAACAGCAGACAAAGTTGGTAAAATATAGTAGTAGTCCAAAGAACTGATACATATTCTTATAACATGATGGTACTTGTTTTCTGCAGTACAGTAGGTACTGGGAATGCAATTACTCTGGACCTAACGGGGCAGCATATCTGCCTTTAAGTGTTCTGGTCTGCTGTTTAAAGTCAAAGCAAGAAGAAGAACGCCTACCAGCGTGGAAGAACAACAACAACAACGTGTAAAATTTTGACAAACACACCTGCAGCAACAGCTCTATCTCGACCCATCAAAAAGAAAAGCACTTTTTTCATGAAGTCAGTGTATTTTGTTAATTCTTTGCACTGGGAGTGTTGTGTATATGCACTGTGCTACAAATGGTAACAGCATCACCAGGCAATGAGGGTCTGTTCTGTGTGAGCACTGCTTGTTTAACAACTTTTGTGGTTGCTGAGAGTTGAAAAATTTTCAACTTTTTCAACTTTTGGGTAAAATGTGCTAGTGGAGGAGACCAGCCATCACATCTGATATGTACAAGTGCAGAACAGGAATTTTGACTGTCATGTAACTGAAATATTTAAAAAATCAGATGTACGTTGTCTTCCAAGCATCTTGAGTTACTAATACACACTTTCATTTTCTCCCACTTTTTTTTGTAATTCTCTTTACAAACGCCTTAGTCATGCTGCTCTGAATCGGTTACAACTGGTTCAAAACGCAGCTGTGAGACTACTGACTAGGACGAGCTGTCGCACCCACATAACAACAATTCTTGCATTCCTCCATTGGCTTCCAGTAAAATTCAGAATATACCACAAGATCCTGTTGATAACGATCAAAGCCCTGCACAACCTTGCCCCCAGTCTCTTATCTGTCCCCTGCTACTACTTTAAAACAAAACATGGTCGTGCATTCGCTGTTTTAGCCCCTACCCTCTGGAACAATCTTCCCCACCGCGTTAGGTTTGTTGAGTCCTTGGACTGCTTTAAACGTCTACTAAAAACTCACCTTTATAGGCACACCTTCCTATAGCCACTCCATGTGTGATATTTTTCTTTGTTTGTTTTGGTCTTGTCTGTCCCTCATTATAAAGTGTTCCAAATTGTAATTCACTGAAACTCAATTAACTCGTTCATTCACTGATATATTTTTAAGTGTGTATATATGTGTTTTGTGAAGCACTTTGTAACTGTGTGTTTTAAAAAGTGCTATATAAATAAAGCTTTACTTACTTGCTTAATAATTTTTATTAACCGTATTGTAAGCGTTATGTTTCCTCACCGACAAAATCTCATGAACCCACACAGACTCATATTCTGAATTTTCTGATTAATAGCATATTTTGATTTTAATCTAAACATTTTGATAAAGGAGTGCATATTTGAACACATGGGGTTTATTTTGTTTTTGCTTTTTACCGTGGTATTGAATTGGGTGTCAGCTACTAAATTTCTGGTAACACTACATGCCTACGAACTGGTGAACAAAGTGAAGCATTTAGTAGCTAAAGAGTCAGATATTTTTCTCAGGAGTTTAAGAGAAAAACACATAGCTTGGAAGAAAATGAGTATTTGTTTTAAAATTGTCAGGTGGCCAGAAACACAACTCTAAATGAATACTAATGTTCTCCATGTCTGCTGGATATGTTAATAGACAACTAATACTTTAGCAACAACAAATTTAGTGCTTGTTCTGTTGCCCCCAAGTGGCCTAAAAAAAATCAATAGTATGCAAAACATTGTTGATGTTTTGCTGTTTTGTACACATTTCCCCAATGTTCACCTTGATATTTGGTATTTCTGAACACCTTTGGATCTCCACTGGAATTTAAAGTAAGGTTGGATGTATTTGAACAAAGCTTCACAGGATGAGCTTGTACTGACTGACCACTCGTGGATCAGTGAGGTTGAATGGGTTAATGCAGCTGCTTTAATGTATTTTTCATTCGAGCATCCTTTGAATTCTGCTACTCAAATCCTGAGCAGTACAAATACAATATTGTGCCTTTTTGAGACCCTGACTCGTCGCTCTGACTCCGAGCACAATGCTTATGAAACTAAAAGTCTAACAAAGAAGACATATTTCATTACTTTTTTTAACAACATTTTCCGACCCTTTTGGCATATTTTACTATAATGTTATTATTGAAGATACAACATGTTTTGGTTTTTTTAAATGTTTTTTGGCACACTTTACCAAGATGTTTTTATACTATACTAGGACGTTTTTATCAAATATTATTCTATAACTTTTTTGAATGACGTATTTTTAACTTTTTCAGCATACTGTACTATGACATTTTTATCGATGCTATGACAGTACTATACAATGACTTATAAATTACTGTTTTTTTACAGATATATTTTTTGTGACTTTTTTGGCATACTTGGTATGATTTAGTATTAGTAAGAGTTTTATGGAATACTACACGCTGATAATTTTTCCCACTTTTTTAAGTTGTTCAGAATCAATGAGGGAAACACTTTTCTAGACATGAATAGATGACTTGTAGCTTTTTAAATGTCAAAAATTCTTGGCGAGGAAAGCTGCAATCAAAATCAAGATTTCAGCAAACCAGTGCTGGAAACAAAGAGATTTGGACTTCAGCATGAATAGGAGACTGGGTGTGTGTGAGTGAGGAAGACACAGAGGGAGAAAGAGGACACAGCTGTGACTTGGTGAAAAGATCAGCTGCATGCCATTTCCTGTTGGAGAGGAGATGGAGAGGGAAACACACACACACACACACACACAAAAAGAGCAAAAGATATGTCATTTACTTGATTGTACCAGCTGAGGGGCTTTCTGGTTGCCACAGGCTGCTCATTATGAACAGATTCTCATTACTTCTACTGTTCGGATTCATTAACAGTTCACTTTTTACAGCCCACCAGCAACTGGTTATGTACTCGTAGTGCAGCGCAGTAGTTTAGCAGAAATGTCAGGCTGTTTGTCTTCTGCTGTTTATGACAAATCTAAAGTATGAGTACCGGGAAATAAAACTGTCAAAGCTGTGCAGTCCTCCCTGTCAGACACTCTCTGATATACATTCCTATGCTCAGTGTAATTGTATGCTAATGTATGGTTGTGTATCATAATTATCGAGCTGAATGCCACGATTCATAGCAGGAATACACACAAATACACTTTTCCTGACATGAATAGGATTCCTCATTAGAGCTCTGCAGGGAATCTGCCACGATTTCTCTGTGGAAGCGTGTTAGTGTGGATTCAGCTGCTAATGCCTCACTTAAGCAAGTTTATTATCTAGTCTTCAACGTGTTGTCCGCCCCCCACACCTGAACCTGCTTTCTCTGCTCCTCCTCCCTACTTTCTCCCCTCTCCCCCCTCCTCACATCATTCTTCTCTTTTGCTTTTATGAACAGCAGAGTGCTCTATTAGCAGAAGCTGTGAAGTGAATTTGCGGCACGGGGAAAAGTGCGAATTGAATGCAGCACAAGCTGTTTACCATGCTGATGCCCGCGCTATTATATCGATCCAGTAAAATGCCTCTGAAATGCTTTTCCTCCCCCACCGTCACACCACCATTGCGTTTTACTCCAAACTCCTCTTCAGGATGGAGCCTCTTCCTCCTCTTTCTTCCTGTTTTCCCAAAATATCATTTTTTTCTTGTTATTTGTACCCTGCATCTTCTCACCATCTCTCCCTGCTTTGTTTCCATGTCCGTGTAGAATATATGATGGACGAGATGGATAGGAGGAGTATCGTGGAGGAGCCTGTTCGCAAGTGTCCCATCCCTGCACCTCGAACCTCTGTCCCCTCGCCCTCTGCTTCCCCCTCCCTCAGACACAAGAGTGAGTAAACATACACATACACAATAATGGCAACAACTGCAACACATAATCAATCAACGGGTTTACACTGAAATTCAAGGTGTGTTTTCTGACCAGTAATGTTTCAGTCGAAAAATGGCAAGTGTTAGAAAATTAAAAAAACAGCAGTGGAAAAAAATTATGGTACTGTGCAAAAAGATAAGTTTTAATGAAGTTGTAATGACAATATATAAAATTAATACTCTCTTTACGTCTATTTAGTAAGATACAAACAAAGAATACAGAATTGATATATAGTGTGACACATGGAATCCAATATTTATCTTTGGACATGTCTTAAATGCAACCTGGTATAAATACACCAGAAGATTAGTATTGTAAATGTCTTCCCGAGAGAGTTCACGACATTCTCAGTTGAAAAGGAGGTCACAGTAAATATTTGCAACTTTAGCCTGTTGGAAAATGTTTTATTGTGAAATATTTGCGTTTTTAATACTGTATACAGTTTTCTTGTACGTTCTGGTTGTATTTTAGTAACAGAACTTCTGAAAAATAAGTATGTATGATCATTCTAACCTTGCTAAAGTGACAAGTTTGGTTAAACTTTTCTATCCCCTTGGATCCACATGCAATAATGGGCATAATCTAGATCCTAGTAACCCTGAGAAGCAAATAAAATACTTACTTAAAATTCTGTGGACATTTACAAAGTACTTGGTAATTTCACTATATTGTATTTTCATTATATTGTGCTGTGAATCAGTAAAGACTCTTCTATTATTTTGTCAGACGGTGGATACCAGAGCAAATGTGGCACAGATGATTTTTATATGTAATGGCCCAGTTATTTATGTGTCATTCACATATGCACTTTATTTTGCATGTTTACAGACATCCCCATTCACTTTAGAGCTTTTCTATTTTGAGTTTTAAAGGCACGAGATCACCTGTGGGTCTATACGCTGTGAGCTCTCACTGTATTCTTCTTAGTTAGCATCTAATACCAGTAACACCATTGAAGACCAGCCACTACCTGCGATAGTGCGATTTTGTCATTATATTTTGTGTTGTTATATTGTTCCACCTAAATGCAGTTGGCAGTCAGCATCTAATACAAACACTCAACATCAAAATTCGGTGGCAGTGCATTCACTCAGCATTGTTACATGGCCTGTGTTAATATGCAGCTGTACCCTCCACTGCTGCAGTCGAATCCAGTTATTGCTGTAACATGCAGATGCAATTTCATCATTTTGTTGTCTTTTCTTTCATTTATTTTTGCCTTGCATTGTAATAAAAAACGGGTCATTGTCATGAGAACGCCAATCTGCAGTTGCCCGATATCCAGATTTCTTCTAAATGCATTAAGCTATATTTGTACCAAATTTGGTGCTTTTATCACAGAATTAACGATAGGTTAGCTATGTCGCCCCACTAATAACATTTTAGAAATAACCTCCATAAAAAGAGAAGTAGAGAAAGCACTGTAGGCAATCTGTGCAGCCCTGTGGAAGAATTTAACTTTAATTCAGAATATATTTCAACTTAATTTTTGTGCATTTCTATATTTTTTTTTGTAATCAAAATCTATCTCTAAATTGGATCTGAAGTGCTATTTATTTTTGCAATGTGGGCAGACAATAAAATAAAACTCCAGCCATGGTGAGCAGCTCTTTTTGTGGAGAAAGACAGTTACTACAGCTCTTAACAGCCATGCATTTTCCCTATCCAGCGCTGCCCTCTGTGTTAAGATTTTAACATTGCAACAAGCTGAATTACTGCTGATCCATTCTTTTGCCTGTTATAGAAACCATTAGTTTTGTCTAGTGATCAGAAATATCTTCTACTTTATTGTGTGCTTGTGTGCAGTCTGTTTTTGGTGGTTTAACAAAGAATCAAACTTTACAGTATGTGGTCTTTCTCTGTATTCAGTTAGATAAGTTATATTCTTTACCACTCTGGTACTAACAGAGGTAGATCCTGACTTTATTCTGACGCTTTATGCAATTTCCCCAGATGACGCTGTGACAAGTGAGCTGTCCAAACTGCTCCACGAGATCAAAAAGTGCCGGGACAGGGACTACTCCTTTGAGGAGCTCTGCCACACCATCTCCTCCCACTCCATGGACAGCTTTGGCAGCGGGCGGCTCTCTGACGAAGAGCGCCCGGATCGACCCAACGGCACCCTGACCCGCGTCAAGGTACGGCGCTCAGATATGACAGATGATTGGTGCATATGAGTTTGGTGTGTTATTTATCTCTGCTAACTCACACTTCTGAGCTAAGAAATCACAACTTGTCACATGTTATATGTGCGTGATGTATTGTAGAAGCACAGAGGTAGTTTGTGCTAATGGTAAGTGGACTGCATTTATAAAGTACTTTTTGTAATATGGTTGGGGCAACTCATCAACATCACTGATAACAGAAATATGTTGTTTTGCAAAACATGCCTCAGCATGTTACAATGAGGTAGATGGTACTTAAGAACAGACAAAAAACTACAATTCTCTTGTTCAGTGAAAGGGTTGATATTGTTTTTTAGCAAAGCTGATGGAAGAAAATATAGATAGCTACTTAAGTGAAAAAAATTATAGCTACTTCAAATTCTCCTGTCTATAACGATTCTTCAGTTCAGTAAAATGGTTGATATTGTTTTTAATCACGGATGACAAAATAAAACATTTCAATATTAATGTGATAAGTTTTTTTATATAAATTAATGTTATAATAATGTTGTAATTTTAAATAAAATCTTAAAAATAATGAATAAATTAGTCGTTAGAATAACCCTCCCTCCACAGACCAATTCACACACAGTCTCACACACACTGATGACAGAGAGCTACCATACAAGACACTGGCCAAACTGTTGGATGTAATTAGGATTCAGTGTCGCTGTTGCTCACTCTATGTGCTTATCCACAGCTGCTCCACATCACAACTTCAGTCTGACTGAAGTAATAAGTCACCAAAACAATAATCAGCAACAACTTTGATAATCAGTTAATGTTACGGGCATTATTGGTTTCAGACACTTAAATTTAAAGATCTGATGCTTTTATCTGTGTTATGTCATTGGACTGCTGCAGTCAAACAAAAGAAGCAATATGAAGAGGTCACCTCTGCATGCTTGACCACCTTTAGACCTCAAAATTAGGGAGGATTTCAGTTTAGTTAGTAAGTATTAGTTTTTGATTTGTGCCCCTAGTGCTTGAGTAGAGTACCCCTCTCCAGCTCCGGAGGGTTGGAGGAGGAGTGGGGAAGCACCAACGAGGAGGACACATTAGGCTTTTAGAGTATTAGAGTGCAAGGTTGTGAAAACAAAAAAGGAAACAAACATTAAACAATACAAGAAATTTTGGAGAATTTTATCCCTGCAATGAAGGCAGGAGAGGGCAATGAAAAACAAAAGTTTGCACCCTTTGGAAACGTTTCACCATTTTCTAACATTTGACAAATTCAGTTTTGTTAAAATAATCATTTAGTGAGTTAGTTGCAGCCATAGTTAAAACTAGGTGCCACTTGTGTGTTCCAGAAATAGTTTCAATGACAGATTTTCAATATAGTAGAAACCATTTGTACTTTTTTATAAAATGAGTTAATGAGAGAATGGTGCAAACACTTAAACTTCGGTATAGATATTTTGTTTCAACAAAATATTACAATAATCTCTCTACATTATACTGGATTTTTAGATCGTTTTAACACACAAACGTCTTCTTTCATGTCATTTGTGCAATGCATGTACACAACTTCAGCATTTTATCGTAATTGTAGACAGAGAAGCCGCACAGACCGCCAGTTTCTGCTGTGTGAAGCGAGTAAAAAGCAAACTTTTCTCTTTTAAATTAAAAATAATTCCCCACTACATGTCTACCACCTCTGCATCAATGTTTTTAACACCACAAAGGATCCAGATAAAAAGCCCTGCAAATGTCCTGTGCAGAAATGAATGCTTGTACTTTGTCTATATTGACAACAGAGGGCAGTATCAGACTGATGCCGCTGATCTGGCTCATCCAATTGAGTATTCACTTGTTGTTGCTGAAACCCAACAGCTTCTGTTTGTTGTTTGCTGAATTAGTTTAGAATTGTAATTATTATTTGTGCTCAAACAGCCGGTGACAGCCTGCAGACATTGCTTTTGCTTGACCTTGCTTCTTCTCATTAGGTGCTTTTTGTACTGAAATATTGCCAGTAGTATCGACTTCACTTGATTACTGTCTCTCCACACTCGCAGCCACACACACACACACACACACACACACACACACACACACACACACACACACAGGAAAACTGATTAGACCTTATTGGTTGGAATTCCACTCTGAGGATGAAATAGACGACTTTTCTCAGTATTAGCTGAGCAGAGAATCACAGCTGCAGTTTATTTCTAACAGCCAGCACAGCGTGACAAAGAGGCTCTGAGGTTTTTCAATTCCACTGTCCAGGAAGTCAGATGCACCGCAGGACACAGAGGTCATCTATCACACTGACCCCCCACCTGAGCCTTTAGACCACATACACACAAACACACACAGAAGCATCCAAAGAAATGCGATTGTCTGTGTCTGTGCCTCGCGCAGGCTTATTACGGCTTGTCTGTCTCCATTTTTCTTTCTATTTCTCTCCTCATTCTAACACACACAAACACACATTACACACACCTCAGTGAGGGAATATTTTGACACTGATCAATAGCTCATCTTCTCCTCCATATCTGTAATATGCTCAATATGAAAGCAAGCTGGGGAATGTTTACGCCCAGTGTAGCAGGCGTCCAAACCTGCACAGGCTCACGCACACACACACACACGTATGTTAAACACACACATCTCTGCTCACTCAGACTGTAATTATCTCAATCCATCTCTCTCCCTTTCTCTCTATAAGTACCAATTTGTATTCTATTACTGACGTTAGCAGTGTGTATGTATGTTTATGTGCCCCCAGGCTACTGTCTGTACGTGTGGCCGGAGCTATTAGTATGTGGTTCGTTGTGTCTGTTACACATGAATAAAACATGCAAAACCTAAGACAGCACACACTCAGGCACACACATGCACTTGAAGGAGGCAACGAGGGCTTGTCACATTGCCGTGATGCCCTTTGTGCGTAACCGAGTAATAATGGGAATGCCCAGTTTTTATAGTCCTCCTGTATTTTAATGAGTACTCACAATGTGTGTGTTCATTGTAGTTACACCAGTTTGTGTCCTTGAAAAAACAAAAATAGTTTGACACTAAAATGATAAAAAAAAGAAGCAGCACATCGTCATAGTTTAGAAGCCGCAGTCGTGTGCTGGGCATTTTTGCTTCTTAATGTATTTTCTGTTGATTGACAAGAAACATTAGACATTGAAATATCTGCAGCATGTAGAAACAGTTTAAGCAGCGCGCACAACCAAAAGCGATGACAACTAGATGCTGGACCAAGCAAAAATAGATATGGAAAACAGAAAAAATCAGCACACTAGCATATATGCTCCCAAAAGATTTATTCAAAATCTCCACACATGTGAGGAAATGTCACACGTGTGGAGATTTTGAATAAATCTTTTGGGCAAAGCATGTGCTAGTGTGCCGAAATTTTTTCTGTTTTTCCGTATCTGCAGCATGTACCTGTTCTCCTGTTCCTTCTTTTACTCCCTTTTTCTTTTATTTGAAGCTGAGTTGTGTTGTTACCAAGCTTAGCAGCGTCCAGGGCTGAAAAAACAAAAGTGCCAAAACTTGCAGTCCTCTAAATAGCCCCACTGAGTCGGCTCTCAAAGAGCGTCAAAATGCCCAACTTTACAGCAGAAATCTATAACACACTTATAGCCTTGGTACAAAAAAAAAAAGGTTTTGGTTTCTATGGCTAATCTCAACACCCATATGGACAACTGTATGTGGGGTAATTTTTATAATAACTCATCTGTGTACATTTTATGAAGGCTTGAAGTTGCGTAAAATTAACAGCAGGGTCACTTTGACTGGACAGGCTGTCTGTGAGGCGTCACACTCAGTGTAATAAGTCAGATCCACCTCTCCAAATATAGTCACTTCTAGCGCCAAAAAAACAAGATTGCGACTTCAAAATGCCGAACGAAAGGCTTCAAAATGTCAGTCCACAAACCAGTGAGTGACGTCATGGTGGCTTATGTCCATTATATTTATACAGTCACCAGAAAACCATGAAAAAACTGTTGAATGTGTGGATTCATAAATCTATGTGAAATTTGTATAACCTACCATCTGCTTAATAAAAGGTACTTTTTTCTTTAAATAAAGAGCCTCACATGTATTACAATACAATAGTCAGTTCAAGTCAATATTCATCCCACAAGCCCTTAAAATGTACACACAGACATTGACAAAACAACAAAACACCCTTATGTAGATAAGTAGAAAAAAGAAGAGGGCTTCCATCAACATCTAATGTAATATTGATCAGTTATGCAGTCTTCAGTGATGAAATAATTAATTTGTTCTTTTTAACAAACACTGGCTTTTATCTGATATTTACTGTAATGAAAGGATGTATCGTATGCATTGTGCATGCATGTGGTGCAGTGAGTGTGAGTTGTGTGTGTGTGTGTGTGTGTGTTGTGTGTGTGTGTGAGGGACTGCAGTCCCTTTTACATCAATCAAATATTCCAGTGTTGCAGAGGTCCCTTTGCAATCTGGAGTGATTTGTGACCTTTTGGTTTCAGCCTCATTTTCTTCCTCTTTCTTCAGTCTGACTGCTTCTCTGTTGCTCTTCCCATTCGTTCCTTCCCTCTGCTGTGTCTCCTTTCATTTCTCACAATTTTCTTCCTATTTAAGCTTTTTCTTTCCTGCAGCACTTCTCCCTGTCTTTAAACATGTCCCCTAAGTTCCTCTCCTAATTCTCTCCCTCTTTACCTTGATTTCTCTCTGCCCTCTGCTTTTTTTAGACCTTCGCTGCAAAGATGATTTCTCTTCTCTCGTCATCAAGCCTCCCTCGGCTCTCCCCTCTGCCCCTCTCTTTCCTCTCCTATTGCTTCTTTTAAAAGCTACATATCAGACACTGCAGTGGTATCTGTCTATGTAATCCGTCTGTGACCTGCGTCCTCTGCTGCATCATACAGTTCCACTGAGATATCAGGTGGGCGGCATCTGCCCCTCTGACACCTCGTGCCACCGAGAGCTCATCCACACACCTGCCTCGTGGGAGCCAAAGAGCCCCAGGAAAGGACACTGTGTGCATGTGTGTGTGATTAGAGTTGCTCTGTTGTTCCTGCACCTCTCCTTTCAGGTTAACTCATTGTGGCAATTGCAGCAATGCAAAGGTATTTCAGCTTTTAATGCTGTGCCAGTTGTTTCAGGAATTTTCCTGAAATGAAAATCGACATCCCAGTAAAAGGGAGACGGGGCTCACTTGAACAGAAGAAATAATATGAAAACCTGATTTCAGTGATATCCTTGAAACTCTTGATTTACATTGAGTACGTATTGTTATCTTATAGAATGTGCTTAGTTTTTGTTTTGCCCTTAATATAAAATCAAATGACAAAAAGTTGTGCTTAATGCTACATACAATGCAGAGTGTGTATAGATCAATGGTCTGAGAAACTTTTTTGGAACTTTCTAAAAACCTGCCAGTGCACACCACTGCAACAAGAGGAGATTGTGATCTCTGGAGCAAACTGTGTGCACTTTCAGTTTTACAGACTTATTCTGTGGTTGAATATAATTTGTAGCTCCTTAAAAATAAGAGTGAGGATAATGACAATGAAACACGTACTCACGGTTGCTTTTGTAGTATTAAATAAATGGTAAGAAACATAAAGCAGCCTGAGCTTTAGAGGGATGGTATTCATAATAAATACGCCACAATAATTGAAATGACTAGTGCTAAGTAATTTAGTCAGTACGGCTTTCGTCAGATAATGCTGCTGCAAGCGAACACGCCGTCTTCGATCGTTTTGACAAGGCCAGCTGCCTTTGATACAGGCAAATTGGCTATTGAAATGTGATGATCCTTTGTTATAAAACCAGCTGCTGGCGATTTTGGCAAGCCGAGTTGCAGGTGACATCAGCAGAGGCTTGAGTTGAGCTGAGACAGGCCAGTTCACACCGCTGCAGGTTCTCTTTGCAACGTTTTGAAACAGTTTCATCTCAATCGCAGATATTTGGTCTAACGTGGGCTTTACATATGTCATTGCGGATTTGTCTTCTGATGGGCACGTAGATCCTCTGACCCTAACATCTCTTCACTATTGGTTACTCCTTGTGCTGGTGATCTGATGATGTAAGAGTTTTTTTACTTTTTTTAATGTTTTTATTTATGCCTCACAGCGGCCGAGCCCACCTCTCGCTGTGGCTGTGGAGTGAGACGAGGCTGAAATAGAGTTGTGGCCCCACTGGATTCTGGGAGGCCCTGACGCCCTGCAATTGGCTGCCACAACCTCGGCTTTTCCAGCTTGTCACAGGTCAACACACACACACACACACACACACACACACACACACACACACACACACACAGAGTAGATTACAGTGATTTTTTGTCACTTTTTTCCTGCAATTTGCATTTTGGTCATATTTTACAGTGTGCAAATAATGGGACTTAAATTAATAATTCATATCTCCTCTAATTCAACATACAAGCTTGTCACATGATGTGAAATAATGCAGACACACAAACACACACACACACACACACACACACACACACACACACACACACTGCTTCAGTACAGTGAAATTACAGGGCTAGTGATATCGCCATTGTTCTGCTGAATACTTTTAACTGGTTACCTTGGGAACGCAGCGAATGAGCCGTTCACTACAGAGGGCCGGCTCTCCTGGCAGCTCTGGATTTTCAGTATCTGTCCCTCTTTCTTGCTCATATGCTTGTTCTGTCTATTTTTCATCTTCATCTTCTCCTTTATCAGAATCCACCCCTCCCTTCCAAAAAAATCCCCTTATCTCCCCAGTTTTTAAGCTTTTACCTTTGTGTGAGAAGGACTTGGTCATGAACTTTGAATGGAGTAAACATTCAACTGAAGTATCTGATACCGCGGGATCACATAAATGGTATAATCATGCCTGTGGGGGAAATGTGAATATTGCAGCAGCAAAGGATATACACAGCAGAATATAAATGTGACTTTTAGCATTTGATTTATATTGTTTTTCTTTGAGGACCCGAACCTGCATTGATTTCTCTGTCAGAGGACTCAGGTGAAAGAGTTTTATGTAAACACTATATAGAGTTGATATTTGGCATCTGATCTCTGATAGCAAACAATTCATAAAGGCACTGAGAATAAAAGATGAAGTATGTATTTATAAATATATATATATATATATTTATATATTATATATATATACACACCACACACCCTTGAAACATATCTAGGTGTTGTAGGTTGTAGTTTGAAGCATTTGTGCTTCACATCCACCCATTTTTTCAGCCCAGGTTCACAAAGAGAGGCACAAACATGAGTCTCTTATTCCCACAGATATCAACCTCCATATATTTTACCCTCATCGCCCCAAAAGAAATATTGGTCTTAGGTACGCTCAATTAACAAATAAAAATGTTGGCAAATCAAAAATGTAGGCTGCTGGTTACACATTCTGCACAGCAGGGTGTATTGATTTCTGTGCTTGCACCGTGAATGTGTGTGCACCTTGTGGACATGTTCAGTGTTTTCTCTTTAATTTTTATCTTATTTGTTTCTGTAGTCATTCAGTTATTTAAATTTTTTATATTTTTCAACATTTTGATGTTTTAGTCTTACTAGTTTCTTTTATTGTAAACCCTATGAAGAAATCCAGTCTGCTGAAGACAAACCTGCTCAGACAGATGTTTGGGTATTCTATTTATATATTGTAATATTCTTATTCCTGAACTGTTTTTCATTCATCATCATCATCATCATCATCATCATTATTATTATTAATTATTATTATTATTGTTATCATCATCATTATAACCTCATATTTGAACTTCAGAAAATCATTAAAGGCTGGCCCCTCAGTTACAGCGATGTCAAGAATAATAGATTTTTTAAAAAAAATCAGATACCATTTAATAGAAGATGAAAAGAACAATCAATCCTTTTAAAAACAATAGAAATAAGAAAATTCAAGATACAAATTGCAAAAGCAAATTCACAAAAAGCAGGTACCTATATTTTTGTATCAGTAACAAAAAAACAAATGAATTAAAACAGGTTAAAAACAGATGTTAAGTGGTCAGAGATCATAGATTTTGAAACTGACAAAATTTGACCAAATACTTGCTTCAATGCTTCCCAATAATGTATTGTGCTTCTTAGTTTTGCACTTCTAAATACGTGACTTGGGTAGTAATTTTCGTCTCGTTTCGAGTGTTGTGAATGCCCTTGTAAAGCCCTTTGTGGACTTATGTCTGTGAAGCACTATACAAATTCACATCTAACTTACTTGATTGTGTAGTTTTTGAAGTGAAGCATCGCAACCTTTATAGTAAATAGTCACTGTTCAATGACAGCACCCAGTAAAATGCTGCTAATTTGTAGTGCAAATCTGTATTTTCACTACATAAGCTGTATAGCAAAGGTAACAGCCTTAAAAAAGAATAGACTGTACGTTTGATATACTAATAGACAAAGGAAGAGGTGGAGATCAGTTATAAACAAACAGGAGTCAAGATGTCAGAGAAGATGCACTTCAAATTCTTCTATGTTCTGTACCTACTTTTAACTAGAGGGTCAGAAAAGTTGGCCTTATTCTGAATGGCCGCTTAGGAAAACGGTTTCATGGAAAGCTTTGAAGTGAGTCCACAGTCATGACAAAAGAAAAAAAAAAATATTTAAGGACGAGTTTAAAGTTAGCCAAATTCAAATTTTTGAAGCCTTAAGCGAAAATAATTAAAACCCATGAAAAGAAAGATTAGTTCGCCAACTTAAGCTCTTGTGCAGCTCTCATTATATTCTGTACCCGGGTACACCCGCTGATATAGTATGCTGCATTAATTGTAGAAATTAAAGTTTAAAATGAATAGAAATATCTCTCACTTGTTTACTCAGTTGTACAATTAAAACCAAAATATTTCAAAATCCCCCCAAGGCCTTCGTGCTGTGTGTATAAGTGTGGTTACGTGTGTGTGCAGAGGAGATTGTTTAGCGGAGGGATGCGTGCTGGCTCAAACAGCAGGACATCTGACATTTACAACACAGCAGACCCTCTGTCTTGTATACTGGCAGCCTGCCTGCATGACTGGCACTATGCCTGGAGAGGTTTGCACCTGGATAAGTGTGTGTATATATGTGTGTGTGTGTGTGTGTGTGTGTACACACATGTGCGCTAATCTGTATGTGAGTAGAAAAAAACCTTGCATGTCAGTTTATGTGAGCATGGGGGTGCATAGAGCATATTTGGTGGCATCAGCTTTACTGTGTGTGTGCAAATTTGGCATGTGTTCATTTTGAATTTGTGTGGGTGGGTTTGTGTGTGTGCATGTGTGTGTGTGTAAATAGGGGGGTTATAGAAGAAGAAGGAACTGAGAGAGTTGTTATCACATAATTAAGTTAGCACCGTGCTAATTTGCCCCGTGTAATTATGAATAAACAGAGTTAACATAAAGAGAGGAGCCTGTGCGTCCCCTCCGAGGGTGAATGGACAAAATGAAACGTTTTTATGCTGCAGTCTTTCCATCTCTTTCTTTATTCTTTTCTTCCCACATTAGATCTGTCAACCTAATTCTTTTTTAGCTTGTTTTCTGTCATCCCTCTCCATCCCATGTTCGTCTCTCTCTCTGACTCATCTATTTTTCACTTTATATTCCAGCAGAAGTGTGTTAACCTTTGTATCGATTGTCTGAGCACGAAAGTTTTCTGGTAGTCCAGACGTCACTCAAGACTGTCAGTCAAAGAGCTGTCTAACAAATCATACAGAAAAGATCTCTGTACTAAAAACTTTAGCTAGTTAAACTTTGTTTTAATGTTTAAAGAGGCCTTTTAAAGCAGATGGAGGCAGAAATCTGAAAAACGCCAAAGAATGGCAAAATTTAAAAAAAACTCCTTCTGCACCTCTCCCCTCTCTGTCCTTAAGCCCCTGCAGCAGGACGACCACACACACGCATGCACATGCTTCATACAGAATCTGTTTGACATACATTTATTTACTTTATCTTATTTCATTTTAGCATTACACACAGCTCATTCACTTAATCCCTCACTCCCTTTCAGATTTCCTTTATTCGTCTTCTTTATTACAACTTTATTTAAATAGCACATTTAAAAGCAGAGTTGATATAGTACTTTGACAAACACAGCAAAGCAGAAAATAGTATACATAGAAGTCAATACAACAACAGAAAGCCATAGCATAACCTTCATAATGGTAACATTTACTGCAGAAATGTTCTATTAGCCTGCATCTGTGTATCAGTTTTAGCTATGAGGTGCGTCTAATAGAGTGCAGTTATGAGCATGCTCCTGGATTTGTATTGTGCGTGTCTGTGTAAGTGTGCACATGCTTAACCAGGTGCATGCACAAATTAAATGGATGTGATCATTAGTGTTTCAGAGTGTGTGTGTTTACACAGTGCAGAGCCTGTCAGAGTGTCATTTGTATCAGATTTGCCAGAAAACAGAGTGCACTCTGCTCCAAGCTGATGGATATAACACATCATTAGTCTGTCACATGTTTGTTTGTGTGTGTATGTATGCGGGCATACGTGCCTGCATAAGGACTCTCCCCTTGTTGTGAAATTTCATTGCCATCCGCAGGTTTCCTCCCACCATCACCGTGCGAAGGCCGACTGACGCCAGAGTGTGTGTGGAGGAGGTTTCCTCTGCAACGTCGACTTTGACAAAAAAGTTCAGACCTTGCTTTATGGAAACCTTGAGAGCAAAACACAGAAAAATAAAAAGGAGAGCGATAATGAACAAATGTAAGATATTCAAATAGAGAGAGAGACCGGCTCTTTCTGTGTTGCCAGGCAACACAGAAATTCATAAGACATCAGGCGTGGGATGTCCACCATTGACAAATCTCAGTCACCGTCAGCACAGGAGTGTCAGAGTGCTGCACGCACACGTCAGCGTTTCCTGTCTCCGAGCTTCGTTCGTCTTTTCACCACCTTAACTTCTTCCTTCCTGTTTTCCTTCCTCCATTTCTCTCTTCCTCCACACTCACATTTCTCCTTCTCCAGTTTTCCTCCCTCTCGAGTGGGTGGCTGCTGACCTTAAATGTTCTCAGCCCAGGGAGTTTGGCGGAGTTGAGAGGGGAGGAGCAGAGGTTAAGATCAGAGGCCCCATAAGGACTCTTGGAGATGTGAAGGAACATCAAAGGCAGGTGTTTCTGAGAGGGCAGAGATTACGTGGAGCGCTTTATGAGCCTGTAAATGAAGGGCTGAATGTGCGCTGCGGGAGATCGGGTGGTTTTTGAGTTTATGTAAGCGGTTTTGATCTTTTGTTATATTTAATTTTTATAGTTCAGTATCGTCAAAAGTTAGGCTATAATAATAATAGCTTGATATATTTAAAGGGGAACTATGCCCATTTTCATAATTCTTACATATTATTCCTATGGTCTAAGATACTGCACAAATATTTGCGAACATGAACAACTTATTACCGAATCCAACAACTAGAGTGCTAAAACTTAACTTTGTTCTTCAAAACTAGCTAAAATATATCCACAATTGTCTCTACATGCGACAGGTGTAGATTTGCAGACACAACATTGATTCACGTGCTCTGGCTACGTCCCAACTCTGAGGATGAACGATTTTCGAAGTGCTTTCTAACATATTAACAGTTAAAATTGAGCCAGAACTGCTCATGCCACTATTTGGAATTACTCCTGAAGGAATGCAGCTACCTGTTGGGGGCCCGAAGGTCGTTGGCTTTTACCACCCTCTTCGCTCATCGCCTGATACTCTTAAAACAGAAGGATGCTGCCCCACCAACAATGTGCTGTTCAACCTGAAGCTCGAAAAAAAGAGATATACACCACAGGGTTTTGGAAAAGAAATTTAGTGTGGAGACTCTTTCTGACATTCTAACCCTCCGCTCACGTGCATGAATGAAATAAGAGTTTATAATGTTCTAGCCTTTGCCATACTCACCTGATATTTGTTGCTAAGACATGCTCCTCCTGCTAGACCCTTTAGTTTTACACTTTGATTAATGCACATACAAAGGTGTACATTGTGTTATATATTGGAACAAGTTTTGTCATCGAGTGTCAGCAAGGGGAAGGAGAACGTTGTTACTCCTCCCTCAGCCCTTTCCATGTGTTAACTTATGGCCATCTAATGGCCTAACTGGCGATGGCCAAAATACCGAAATCAAGGCTTCATAACAGGACTCCACGAATAAATTGTTCATGTCACGTCATGGCTGTGATAGCAAAGCCAGCCAGCTAAATAACTATGGTTTTATTATTCCTGACTGGTACATTAGCAACCAGCTTCGAAGCGATGGTTGTCAGTGCAGGCTAAAATTACACTCAGTGGTCCGTGCTCACCCCGCTTTAGACTGCATGTCTAATCTCGACAAAAGGAGCTCATCACCCCTGAATACAGATCCAGTGTAATTCACCTTTTTATCTCAGCTAACATCAATTAAAGCACAAAGACATTTACAGTTGGTTTCCTGCTGTGTGGACATCGTGTGGTGGCAGTTTGGAGTCAGTTTGTCAAAATAAATTTTTTATTAGGCATGCAAGTAGAGATGCTGAAGTAGCAATGTGATTGGTTGTTTGTTTTAAACATGTTATGGGTGTCCAATTGTTTAGATCGAACGACACATCATCGGCAGAATGTCCATTATTTTTAGGCAGACAGTGGTCTAAATGCGTGTGTGTGGTGAGAAGCATATGTATTGGGGTAAAAATATGTGTTTTTAATTGATTTTAATGACAATTGTGGATGTCTCTGTCTTTGGTGGGTTTTAATTATATTATTCAGTTAATTATTCCCTTAATTAGCTTAAAACACAAAGTAAATGTTCAAAAGAAACATCAAAAGTCCATTTCTTTTGTTTTCCCCTCGCTATATTTCCTACTTTTCTCTGTGTGCTGCTCACTGTGGGATGTGATGCAGCTCCGTGTTTTCACTTAGTTCTTGTTAATGGCTTTATGCCCTGCAGACTCCGCCGTCTTCCTGTCAAGCTAACCTTCAACACACACACCTATAGCTGCTGTCAAATATGTTTTACTGAAATAGACTGGCACACACACACACACAGATGTGCTGCCCTTGAGTACTTGGAGATGTTTCCTTTGTGCTTCTCTGTGTGTGTGGTGTATGTGTGTGTATGTGTGTGTGTGTGTGTGTGTGTGTGTGTTTGTGTGTGTTTGTGTGTGTGTGTGAGTGAAGTCTGACATCCTGCTGGAGTTCAGATATCTCGTTGTCCTTGAAGTAAACAGGAAAAGGGAGAAAAGATTGGAGAAAGAGACGTAAGAGCTTCAGTAAAGACCACCAACAGGAAAAAGTGCGCTCTACGGTACTTTAAAGTAAAACACAACACCCATGCCACTGCTGCTGAAGTGTCCTTGAGCAAATCATTCACCCTGAAAATGCTTCAGAAGAACAAACAGAGTGGTGCAAGGTGTTGGTGGAGGTGGCAGGAAGAATTTTGCTTTTATTTATTTAATTATAAACTAATTCAATTTTTCTATCCCTCATATTTTAACAGGACAAACAAGATGAGTGATTTGTGTAATTCATATTTAAAGGCAAATCATTGTGCTCATGCTTGTGTGTGCGTGTTTAACATCTCACTTGAGTCTTGACTTAGATGCTTAAGTGTTAATATTTCATATGAAGCAGTGTATTGTGGCCCCAGATGACTTGTTAATATTCAGAGCTTATGCTGTTACTGTTTCAGCTCCTGGCAACACCCTTATGGAAAGCTCAAAAAAAGAAAGCTCATTGCTATAGGTTTCTTTTAATTTTTATTTTGAGTGATTTATTCACAACTAACAGGTTTGTTGAGAAATATTAAGTTTTATAGTATTATAATAAGCAGTAGTATGATGATGTAGCATTACCCTTCAGGGGTCAATAAAGTTTAATTTAAATTGATCCACAGTCTAGAAAAGTATGAGTGACTGGAAAAGATTGGGTCACATTTAAAGAGTGCACACACAGTTTCTGCAGCAACTTCACCTACTTCCTGGGTGCACGGAGAAGGGACATAAATCAGAGGCGTAGTAACTCCAGCAACACTTGTAGTGCTTAAACCAAATTTATTACAAGACCAACACATTTCACCTTGTGTTCTTTATTAGGGTATATAAAAAGGCAAAACTGACTCATTTATTATATTAATGTCATGAAAACAAGAATTTGGACCATGTGGCAAATTATGGACTAGTTTTATAGCTGAAGCTTGGAAATTTAGACAAACTAGACATAAAGACATAAAGAATATATTATTCATGTTTTCGTGTAACTTATGTATGTGTATTGAGACTGATTGCCTGCTTTGTAAGCCCATTGGGCCGGTCACGGTGCCAGATACTTCACTGATATCAGAAAACCATCCCTCCATCGAAGTATATTTTTGTGGTTGGGTGTAATTTAGTCCGTCTTAAACTCAGGAGATTTTTAGCATTGTTTAGTTGACATATTTTTTGGTATAACATTGTGATGCAGTCAGGTCAAAGTCATTTAAAAATCTGCCGGGAGCTCTGGTTCTGGTTGTAACAGTGCCAGCAAAGACCAAAAAGTGTTCCTTTGTAAATCAGTGATCACAAAAAAGTAACCGTCTCTAAAATTACAGTTAGGCGTGAGGAATTCTGTAGGTTTGATGTTGGCGTTAAGGCTAATGTTTGGTTGATTAACAACTTCTGAGGTTGTGGTTTTACTAATATATTCACAAGTTGTAAAGTAAACACAAACATTTGATTATTATCACAAAGTACACCTGAGTTTTGAGAGATTTCGGTCTGGATCAAAGTGACGGACCAGCTGACCCACCAACATTGACGTTCGGATCTGCCTACCTGTACCTCTGAAGCGCAACAATCACCAGATGTTTTTTTATTCGTTAAATCCAAATGACATGATACAACTTTGACGGTTTATATACTAAGATTAGATAATTGCAACTGTATCTTTGCTGTAGGTTCATTTTTACCTGCAAATATGAGAGTGGTATTGATCTACTCATTGAAGTCATAGTTAAAGAAACAATTAAGTGCTTTTCCTTAAATGTCAACCTATTTCTTCAACACCATATGTGGAGATCTCAGCAGGTATAAATGAAGACATTTTGAAAGTCACAGGAACAAGTCGTGTTTCCGAGCTTCAGTTTTAATGCCACAGACCTTGTTTTTTTTTTCTTTCTTGAGACTTATGTTGTTTGGAAGTTAAGTGGTGCTTAGTGGGTTTCTCAAGGAGAATGGCTTTGTGACGCATAAGTTGAGGCGTAACGCTCCACTTCTTTCTCCTCGTTTTGACCTTTCTTCTTCTCCATTTTTGTCATTTTTCTGTCTTTGACCACTTTCAGTCTTTCTTTCTCTCTCTCTGCCTGAATTGAACATGCGTAGGCGCTTCATTGTGTCCATATATGTGCTAAACCACCTTAGAACAGTTTGAACTGGATGATTTTATAAAGAAAGATACCGTTCTTTGAGTTTTTGCATAGATGCCACATTTATATTGTAGATTTTTGGTGATTCAAATTACAGTTGCAGGACCTACAACCCCCTCCTGTTAAAGACAAAAGGACACAGCATACTATATTTCACTACTCCCAACACAAAGCCCATCAAAAACAAGGGCAGAACAGTTTTTCATGCTGTGCTGCACATCAGCAAAGTGTGTGTGTGTATGCTGTGAATCTGACGGGAGCAGTAAGCCTCCTCTAAAACAATTCCCTGTATCACAATTGAGATATAAAAAGCAGAGTACCCATAAAAGTAATAAATAGGAAGTCATTTTTAGCACTATGAGCCACCACTAAATGTACTGCCTGGCACACACAAAAAAAACAAGGAAAACTCATTCAGCAAAACAAGTGAGTCTCTGAGAGGCCCTTTATTTCACAGGTTTTATCTTTTTAAATCAGTGCAAATGTCTTGTAATTCCAGTGTTTATTTTTTAGCCTCGTCATGTTGTCTGGCTGATCTGAAGCTCACATAAAGAAAGAGAAGTATGTTTTAATGCATGGCTTGGATCCAGGTGAAAGTCAGTTAAAATGCATCTGGTGGTTTTTGGAAATCCTAGGTGTTTCTTGTTGAGTAAGCTTTACTGCATAGAGTTTATTGATGGGAAGAGGAGTGAAAAATCCTTTAAAACACTTATGGAAAAGAGCTCCTACATTTGGTGAATACTGATGTGTCCGTTTTTCACTGCAGCTCGTTGGTGCAGCAGCTCAGGCCAGCACGAGTGTTTTTGCCAGACATCTTTCTTAAACTGAATACTGGTTTTGCATGTGAATACAGAAATGTGCATGTGCTTAAACAAGATATTGAGAATAAAAACTCTAAAAGGGAAAGAAAATATAGTTATGCTGCCATTTATCTAAGCTAAGCCTATTTTTCTAAGTATTTATTGTATTTATTAATTAAAGTGACACTGACTCACAGTGACATTTTCTATATACATCACTCACCTCCTGTTCTGTTTAGTTCATCAAAAAAACCTTTACTCGAATGCCCCCGGTAAATGAAGAATCCAAACAGACAAATTTCTTGAAGTCATAGGGGTCCACATTTAACAACAGCAAAACTTCATCAAAAAAAAACAGCTACAAAGTCACCTAATGCATTGTAATACAAGTCGCATTTATCCAGTTTTATGCTCAGTACCTCCCAAACAGCCCTTCCCGATGGAGAACTAAATAGAAAGTGAAACTTAATCTTTAAAAGAAACTAAAAGCCTTTATCCAGTTTATGATAGATGTTATATAAATGTTTATTAGGTGGGTGAAGTTTCCTTTAAACCTTTATCGCTGAATTTAAAACATCAAATAGATTTTTACTTCCGGTGTTTGTCTCTGCAGCACACTTCACATCTGAAACTTCCTCCAAAGTGTGAGTCTTGCAGTGGAACACAGTGAAAGTTCGGTCACACAGCGGTGGCTCTCAGTCGGTGGCCTCTCGCTCTGGCTGGTAGCCGTGTCTGTGGGATTAAGCGTGGAGCCAAGGGAAGCCACAGTTTGAGCTTTGCTCAATACAGCAGCCATCATGGGGAATGTGAAGGGTGTTATTTTCTGAGGAGTGACTGTCGGTGTCCCCTGGGTGGCTCAGCTCGCTGATTTCTATGGGATTAGCCAGCCATGGAGGGAAATCCAATTCTGCAAGGCAATCCCTGCTCGCTGCTCTGACCAACCCGCACACCTCTCTTTCTCGTCCACTCTTTGCTTTCATCTCTCTCACTTCTCACAAAGATCAACAACTGCTCTCTCCTATCAAATTATCCACCACTTAGGTCCTAATTAGCATGATAACACACTAAAATAAGACGGGAACACGGTAAACATGAGACCTGCTTAACATCAGCATGTTAGCATTGTTATTGTGAACATTTTCAAGATTTAGCTCAAAACACTGCTGTGCCTAATTACAGACACACAGAGCCACTAAATACACTGACTGTTGACTTTGAGCAGAGCCTAGCAAGCTGTTTTCACTTCTTCTAGTCTTGGCGCCAATAATGAGAATGATAATAATCTTAATTTATAGAGCATTTTTTATAATAATTTTACAGGGTGCTTCACAAGATTAAATACAATAAGATGATATAATACAATAGAAAAAACTGAAATAGAATAAAATTCAGACAGAGATAACCTCTTTTTTGCAATAAAAGACTGATATAAGAAACTATTTTAAAAGAGTGATGGATTTAGAAAAACCTAATCTCAGCAGGTAATTCCAGAGTTTCGGGGCATGATAGCCCTTTGTTACCAGGCGTTCTCTGAGAAAAACCAGAAAGAGGGCGCAAAGGGCCATAAGGGGTTATTAAATCTTTAATATGATTAGGAGTCTAGTCCTTTAAAAGCTTGACGGTCAAGTTTAAAATAAAAAATCGATTTGAAAATGAAAAGAGAGCCAATGCAGGGAGGTCAGAATTGGACTTCTATGATCTCATTTTCTTGATAATCCTGTCAGCAGCATTTTGGACCAAATGAAGGCAATAAAGAGGATTGAGTTATACCTGTGTGGAGGGCATTGTAGAAATCAAGACAAATAAATAAATAAAAGCATGGAATTTAGTTAAGTTTTAATTGCTCATATGTATGTTTAGAAAAGACGGAAAAAAAAAATTAAAAAGTTTTAACCTTGTTCAGGAGAGGTTAGAAGCCAAAAATGGCTTATAGAGATACCTCCCCTTTTAAATATCATTCATAAAAAGATTGATCAAAAGTTCAGGACTAAGCAGCTTGCAAATTGATTTTAAAAAAAATTAAAAACATTTTTATCTACAAAATAAAATACATTACGAATAGATCAGTGAAGTGTTATAAATCTCTGCATATCAGAGTCCTTTTCAGATCTTTTTTGAATAAAGATCGGGTGGATGTGGATTGTAGTGATGGAGGAAGGCTTTGTGTGTAAATCCTCAAGGATAAGATGGATCTGATTTTTGAAATTGACTGAAGTTGAAAGAGAAATGAGTGAGCAACCTTCTTTCATACTTGCCAACTTGAACTCCTTAAGAATAGGAAGGATTTTGGAACGAAAATGGGGGTTTTGGCAGTTTTCCTGCCAAAAAAGATGAGTTTGAGCAATTTATTTTTTCTGTATTTCTGCATTTTTCTGGTGACTTTTACAGAATGAAAAAAGAGAGAATAAGTACACTGCACTAGCATTTTCATGGTAAATTCATTTAATTTTTGGTTAATGCACCTGGTACTTGGGCCAGGAGGATCGAGGGAGGCCAGGCTGTAGGCTTCCCTCGCCCACACACTTGTGGGTCTTGAATGCTTAAGCGATTGGGAACGAGAGGCTCACGATCTCTGGAAGACACCTTGGCAACCTTGTGCAGCAGAGGAGGGCAAGTAAGGTCCCCACAGCCCCCAAGCTACTCCTTAAATCCCTGCAAGAGCTCACTGTTGGGCCTATGCACGGAAATGAGGAGTCTACTGGCAGCAGTGGTTGACTCATGCAGGTGCCCCTTGAGGGTCTTGGAAGAAAAAAGAAGGGGCAAACACCAATTAGAAAGAAGATGAAGACTTTTGGAGTCATAGAGCTTGACTTATATATGCTATGACGGAAAATAATTGTGAAAACTTATCATAAATCAGGAGAAATTTAGGATAGTTTTGACTCATTGAGGGAGCCTGGAGAGGGGAATGAGAAACTGGCGTCTCCTGGGAAAAACAGGAGGGTTTGTCACCAGAACAAGCTAATGTAGGCATATTAACAGTCATGAGATCAGTATTAACCTGCTCATCTTACTCTCAGAAAAAAAACGTCTATTTGCTTGCGTATCAGCTGGAGTTAAGCAGTGTTTCGCTTCCTTTCATTTTTTAAATGCTGCAATCTGTCATCATTTTCCATCTCTGTTTTGGTCAGTGTGCCTCTCGAGCACTGCCCTCTCATGACTGCACCTCTCTCTCCCCTCATCGAGCCCTCAGAGGGTCCATTGTCCTCTTTGTTGTCCACCCCTCCCTTTTCTCTCTAATCAAATAGCCTCCATGAGGAAATGCCAGCAAATTATAGCCTCTATTCATATCTGATGGCCGATGAACTCAGTGTACAGTGTGAGACAAGGGGTTGAGTTGTGACTACTACAGTAGAGTGCATAAAACAGCATCAAAATAGAGCTTGTTTATAAAAAAAAGTGCCAGCAGAGGGTCCCCTGCACCCCCCAACAGGGGTCCTGGCTAAGTCACTAATGCCCTTAAATTCATAAAACATCTCAAAATCTAAGAAATGTCCCAAAATCCTGATGATGTTCTACAATCTTTGAAATGTCCTAAAATCTGAGGAATGTCCTAAAATCCTAATGATGACGTCAAATCACAGAAGTGTCTTAAAATCCTAATGGTGTTCTAAAATCCCCCTAAATGTCCTTAAAGCCTCCCGGCGTTCTAAAATCCTAGAAATGTCCTTAAATTCTAACGACATTCTAACATCTTAGAAATGTCCTAAAATCCTAGAAGCATCCTAAACAGCAGGAAATGCCCTAAAATCCTACAAGCTTCCTGAATTCCTAGAAATGTCCTCAAATCAGAGAAATGTCCTCCTGTTATTTTCTGAACGTGGCCCCGAAGCAAAGCGAGTTCAGTATCCCTGCAGTAAAGGGTTAAATAGAGACACAGCGAGGAAGAGAGAGTCACAGGATTTAAGACTGGAAGCGATAGAAGTTCCTTGGACGTGACCAAAGCGACAGAACGTTTCCTATTTGGGTTATCAGCCCTGCCCACACACACACACACACACACACACACACACACACACACACACACACACACACACACAGTATATAATACAAGAAGAAATGCATACACACAGAAACACAAAGTAAGCACATAAGCTCTCACATGATCACACACGTCAACTGTATCTGTTGCTGGCAGGCAGACACCACACTGCAGTATTACGCAGATATAATCACATACTGCTACATACAATTTTTTGGTCACATGTGCAGACGCCGTCACACACACACACACACACACACACACACACACACACACACACACACACACACACACTCACATACTCACAAACATTTAATCTGGCCCCTGCAGTTGGACGGGAGCTGCATACGACCTGCTAATTAGTGGCCAGAGGAGGCCTCTGTTTGTCTGCTCTCTTCCTGTTCAGCGCAGACACAAGTTTCTCTGTGTGCTATCTCTGCCCCGAAAGATAGAGAGGGAGGGAGGGAGGGAAATGAATGAAGACCGGGTGTGTTTGTTTGTTGGAGCGACTGCTCACAGTGAACCGTGCGAAGCCTTTTCTCCCACTTTTTAAATCCGTCCAAACCCTCCAGGGCTGAGCGGGGGAGAAGAGGTGAGATACATCAAAATATCAGGTAGCTAAACCTGCTGTCACACCGGCGGATTCATCTCAACTGCAGATTTGCGGGTTGCTCCCGGGCTCCACTGTGGACCGAGGGATTTCCTTCCTGTGAGTGTCCTCTTAGAGACTGAGAGCAAAGTAGTTTCCTGCTGGTGAGGGAATAGCTCAAACCTTAAGCTCGCTGCTCACTTCGATTCAGCTCAATTGGATATTTTGCCGTTTCTTACTTGAACTCCTGTTGCTCGCACTTGAGTTGCATTTCTGTGTCTCTCTGCTGCTTGTGTGTGTGAGGAAATCCCTGCTCCAAATTCACTGCACTCCCACTTCCTCTGCTTCCCTTCCTCTCTACAAACTCATTTTCCTCTTCCCGCTCTGTCTTGTGCTCGTCTCTTTGGGACTCACTGACACAAACTCCAAAGTAAGTGTTGAGTTGGATCCTGGCATCCTTTGATCTACCTGTGTTTACTTCTACCTTTCCTTTTCTCTCGCTCTCTTCACGGTGGGCGATGGGTTTTGTTACCCCCGTCAGCTTCGGCCTCGCTCGTTCTCTTTCTGTTAGAGACTAAAATTATAATGAGAGATGATGTAGAGGTAACAGAGGGAGATATGAAGTAGGAATAGTGATGAAGGGTTGGGAAGAATGGGTGGAAGAATGAGAAATTAATGAGCACACTGTAAAATCTGACAAGTGGATCTTAATTAAAATCATTCTGGAAACAGATTGACTTGAAGGAAGGAGAGTAAATTTAACTATTAATCTTAACTTCTAAATACCCATCTGTTCACTCTAGCTTTTATGTAGCGCTTATTTTCTTCTTTTCAAACTTAAGACTGTTGCAATGTTTTATTTTAATTATGTCATTGATGATGATCATGGTTTTATCCAATGATTTTAAGCCCTTATGTTTGGTTTTAAACTGTTTTTAAATGTCTTTTTATGCTGAACTGCAACTTAAAAATAACAAGTGTTAGAAACTTCAGTAAACGAAGTTAGTCTGACTCAGCTTAATAACAACTAAGAGGATTTTGGCAATGATGAAGTTAAGAGATCTGCAAGTTCTGCTTAGTGAGAATATACATTTTTTTTGACTAATATTCAACCAGCAGAATACAGATGCATAGCACAATAAACTTGATTTACTGAAGTTTCTAAAACTCAAAAAGATTGATTCAATTAAACTTGTCATTTTTAAGTTGCTACAACTTCATAGAATAAAGTAAATAATATAACTAATTTTAAGTAAATTCAACAATTAGATATTAGGTTTACATATATTAAGATTAATTAATTAATTAATTTACTTTAGGTTTTCTCAATTAAAGAAAACATTACAATCAACTGGTATTTTTACAGTACAGCACATGTTTTGTGTGGTTCCTTGTCTTTTTTTAAGATAATTTCAGGCAAAATTCTCAATCACTTCCTGCTTTTTATCTCCTTCCCCTCTTCATTTTTATTTTATTTCTCCCTGTAGACGCTACAGAGAAATCTCTTTCCTGAGCTCAGTCTGTCTTGGAGCTTTTCTCATGTGCTTTCTTCATCTATTAATGATGCCGCTCCACCTGTGGCGTTTGGAAACATCCGTATTTCATTGTTAATTCATTCTGACAACTTGGTAATTACTGTAAACAAATGAGACCACGGTTGACATGTTTGATAGCCTCAATCTCATTTTCCTTTTTGTTCATCAGAAATGTAGGAGCCGCTGTTATGTTTTCACATCAGGGCTGCACATTTCCCATTAACCCTGTCACTTCCTGTTGCAAAGACAATGGTTTAACTTGTTTCTGTTTTGATTTGAATCTGCTTTTGCTTCCAGCAAAAGCTTCAGCTTTGTGCCATAAAGCAATCTGTTGCATTCCCTGCTGGTGACACACAGTGTTGTGCGTTTACTCTCAGAGACTTGAGGTTATGCAGGAAATCTGACACATTTACAGTAAATCTGTGTTTACGTGCAGCAGTTAGTAAATAGATTTCTGCCTTACCATACCCTTATTTTAGAAGATTTACTTTTATACTTACTTTTAAACTGTTATAGTGCTGCTGCTCTGTGTGTGTGTGTGTGTGTGTGTGTGTGCGTGCGTGCGTGCGTGCGCATGTGCGTGTGTGTGTTGAAGGACTGATAGTAAAGTGAGAGGACAGACTCTGCAGTGAGAGCAGAGATTTTGTGTTTGAACTTTGGGGAAAAAAAAATAAACAGCCCTCAGTTTCTAGAGCCCACTGTGATGGTTTCAGTTTTAGTCAAACTTTGCATGGAATTATTCATAATATGCGGATGCTGCTGTGTGTAATTGTTGCTGTCACAGAAACCCCCTTCTCCTAAAATTAGGATTTTATGCAACAAATTTCACAGCAGAAGATGTGTTTTTTTAAATCAATGTTTATCCCAGTTGAAACCAAAGATTTCAGACAAAATGAATTGAACTACTTGCAGCGCACCAGTCTGCAATTTTCTGACACCTGCCAGTTAACACCAGTGCGACTAGACGTGGTGGTGTATCCTCTCTGTAGCCAGGCTCTCTGAACTTCCATTGTAACTTAAGGCTTTCAGCGTTTTTTAAGCAGTCCGACACATTCTTTTCAACACAATATCTCAACAACACCTTGAGGGAATTTCTTCAAATTTTGCAAAAAACATCTACTTGGACTTAGTAGTGAGCTGACTGGATTTTGGTGGTCATAGATCAAAGGTCAAGGTCACTGTGACCTCAGTGTCATTCTTGTGAATGCAGTATGTCAAAAACACCCAGTAATTTATTTAAATTTGGCAAAAACATCTGAGTAGACTCAAGGATGAGCTGAGAAGATTTTCGTGGTCAAAGGGCAAGGTCATGGTGACCTTGCATCCATCTCATTTATGTGAAGGCAATATCTGAAGATGGCCATGAGGAAATTTCCTCAAATTTGACACAAACATCCACTTGGACTCAAAAACAAACTGATTAGAATCTGGTGGTCAAAGGTCACGGTGAGCTCTTAAAACATGTTGTTGGCCGTAACTCAAGAAGCACCTTGAAACTGTGCTGATTGTATAGATGTTCTTTGTGTGAAGCGTCCACATTTTCACAGACATGGATTTAAACTTTAAGTGCAATTTGATTGGTGCATGGAGGCATACAACCGTGTTGCAGTATTTAAAGCTTTTTGCAGTTGAATATAATTTGTATCTTCAACTATTACTGAAGAATATGATATTGGGATACTTGCTGCAGTCGCATTTCTATTAGTGATGAAACAGCATAAACATAAAACAAGAGGGTCAAGAGTTTAGCACCATCCATGTGCTATATGAGAATACCCAGGCAACTAATGCAAATTTATGTGTCATTTTTAACAGTGTTGATCACAGTCATGTTTCCGTGTCTGACATATTATGTCTGTCACATGTGTACATGTATAAGGTCTGTCACATGTGTACATGTATAAGGTCAAGGTAAAAGAAATCCAGTTTAGATTTTTAAACTAGTAAGACTAGTAGACTTACAGAATAAAAATATTAGGGCCATTTAATAGTTAGTGTTAGGGTAGTTTGATTTTGGTAAGTCTTAGGAGTTTGGTAGGTTGAAAATGTAAAAATACATGTACTTTCTTGTCTTTTTCTTAAATCTAGACATCATGTTAGTAAATGTGTCTGAGCCCTTATTCTCAAGCTTTCGATAGCTTATCAGGGAGTCTCCTTTCATATCTTCATTATGCCTCATGGTTTTTTGTGAATTAATTGAATAAATTGAGTGTGCAGAATACACAGCTTTCTTCAGTAGAAATCAAACTGGAGAAATCAGGATACTGCAGAAGTATAACTAGACTACTTCACTACTTGTAAATACACAGTATCAAATGCAGTGTGATGGTTTGTTGAGGCCTTTTGCTTTTGAAATCACAATTTGGCTAAACTGAATATGATATTATGGATATGAGGTTGATTAATTGCACATTTAATCTGAGCTGTCACATGAGCTTATAGTTTGGAGTGGAGGTTTAACGTAGGAGCAGCGGCTCTTTGTGGCTCCATCAGCGCGCTCTCAGCCTCTCCTTCAGCTCTGTGAGTGAAGTCTGCAGCTAACCAGGTTGTCACGTCAAATCAGGATCAGCTGAGGCCGGGCCACCTGCAGAGAGGAGGCATAAAAGACGGACTGGGCCTCCATTAGCTGGTAATGGCAGCCTAATTGAGTGCTGATGGAGATAGAGAAGGGGGGGGGGTAGTTTGTGGGCCTTTTAATAAAGTGCAGTGTGAAATAAGTCTCAGATTGAGTGCAGAGTGTGAGCGAGAGGAATCATCAAGGGACTGATTGCTCTGTCAGGCAGAATGATTAATCCATTTTGAGTGTACTCAGTGTGTGATTGATGGCCTGGTGCAGTCTGGGTAATGTAGTAGCAGATGATGACAGGGAGAGTAATGGCTGTTGAATGAGTGTGTGGAGGCAGAGGGCGAAGAGGGGAAAGAAAGAGTCAGAGGGTTGAGAGATGTGTGGCTGAGAACAGTCGTAGCCTCACCCGCAACTTATCGCCATGGTGACAAGTTTACCACTGATCCCATTAGGAGCGGTGTAACCAGGGGCTGGTTGCCAAGTGACAATTCAGAAATGATGATTGAGTGTTGCGTTATTGGGAAAAGGCAGACATCCAGAGGCAGCATCTCTGGAAAGAAGTGTTTTGTCTCTTTGGCTGAAATGACGCATGTCCCCGTAACCTTTTCCCAAGCTTCACATCGCTCACTCTTGTTTTTCATTCTTTCTGGGTACACATCTGCCTCAGAGATAAGGGACCTTTTGGTCCCAAGCTCTCTCTCAGAGCCCTTTGGGGCTCAACCTTCTCACCAGTGCTGCAACAAAATGAAATCCGAAATTTCTCCTCAAATACCCGAAGGGAACACTGTTATATAAAGGTCCCAAAGAACCATTTCCTTACATGTTGTTCTGAATTAATCACCTCCAACTGAAGAGTTTCTTTCAAAATGCTGCAAGTCCCTTTTGGTAAAAATCATTGATGTATTTCATACGGTATGTAAATTAAAATTTAGGCATTTGACAGATGCTCTATTCAGAGAGACTGACAGTAAGCCTCAGTAACAACATTAATTAAGACAAGTAAAGCAAGGACACCAGTCCTATTAACAGTCTAATCACATACTGTCAGGAATGATGAATACTTTTTTCTGTTGGGATTTATAACTCTCTTTTGGTGAACGCTTTGTATTAAAATGGAGGACAGAAGGTTTTTTTTTTAAAGATTATTTAGAATATACTAATGAATAGATTATATATTTTCATTTGTCTTTTGCAATACAGTTCAAGGAATATTTCACCTATAAAACCAACCATCATTTGTTTTTAATTTCCTCACCACTTGAATTTGTGAAAAGTATTTATATTATCCCTTGACGATGTAATTCTATGCGTTTCATTGGCTCACTGTTGTTCAGTATTTGGCGAATTTATCCTCTTTCTTCTTTGTGTTTCTGCTATTTTCTCCTTTGACTAAGAAACTTTTAAGCACCTTAAAAGTCCTCCTGCCTACTCACCGTTTCACCTTTTCACCCTAGGAGCTCTCTTGAGGCCTGGCAGGACCCAGTCTTAATTTTAAGGGAAAAATCTTAAAAAATGTCAAAATTCTAAAACAATTTCTCAGAATTTTGTAACTATGAATAACTCTTATATATGAGAAAGCATTATGAATACGGACCCCGCACATCTTGTTTATGCCAAGTCTTTCTCTGCCTGGTTTCTTTAAGATAATGGTTTAATGTTGAAAAAAAAAGTATGCTAAGAATGCTTTGTCTTAGTTTTACAGTTTAGCTTTTTTGGTTTTCTATTTTTCACACTTTGCTGTTTCTTATCTAACACATAAGACAAAATAGATGTTTTGATGCATTTATCAGGAGTTGTTGTTCTTTTTCTAAAATGCATTCAAACCATGATGAAACCCTTAAGGTATTTCACTGGCAAAGGACAGATTTTAACAACAAATCTTTCATCAGTTATCAAGTTAATGAATTAAAAGATAGCCATTATATCTCAAATCGTCTATGTTACAAAGCATATCTACTAAATGTGAAAGCATTTTGCCATGCAGATCATTTTTAGCACATTTACCACATTAAACTCTTGAGTCTAAAAATGATGGACTCATTTTTCCCACATAAATCAACATACGATTGCCTGACTTTTCTCTAATCTTTGCCAGTCTCAACAGTTTTACAGCAGATGAATGTTGAGAACTTGAGACAGCTCTTTCTTTTCTTTTAGCTCCAGCAAAACCCCGTTGATCACACTTATCACACAGAACAAAACCCAAAAGTCCTGAAGGGACCTTTGAGAGACTCAAGCATAAACTCACCCGAATTGAAAAGCAGAAAAAAAAAGATTCAAACTTTTTACAGCCTTTTATTTTCAGTGTTTGCTTTGAACTTCGGTCTGAATGTTTCATGATAATCCAACAGTGTGAACGTGGTCGGACTTGAGTGCTAGCCTCGAGCTGAACTGAGAGATTACTGAGCTGATGTGTTTGGTTGTTTTCTTTTTGTTTCTCATGATGCACCTCGGGCAAAGGTGAACAAAAGGAGATGGACATCTCTGGCCTTGGATCGACACTGTTTACCACACATTTGAAAATCCACATCAAACACCTCTTTCTGCTTTTCTTTTGCTGAGTTTTGTATTGCTGTGTTTTTTGCCTCTCATATACAGCTCATGAAAATCAAAATAACTCTCAATTGTGCATGTGAACTCACTGAGAGGGCTCTTTACTTTGCTTTCCAAACACTATTTATCAGCATAATGCATCATGTATGGGTCTGTTTGAAGGGATAATAGGCCAGTGTGCCTGTGGTGCATAATTAATAATGTAATTAGCAGTTTGTTTGTGTTTAGCTCAGTGAATATAACACTGCTGGTAGTTCCTTCTGAAGTCACTTAGTTATTGGATATGTTTAACAAATTGCACTCAACATATGTCCTTTTTTTCTTTCTGTTATTCTCCCAGGATTCAAAGCGTTCAGCAGAGATTGTAGCCTCTCCATCTCTGGATGTTTTCCTGCCAGAAGACGAGGACAACCCGTACGAGTCCGTGACCACAGCCGTCACACGCAAACCCTGCTCGCTCGATATCAACCACCGGCTCAACGCCTGTCCTCGCAATGGTAGGGCAACACACTTTTTGATTTTGCAGTCAGTGTGTGTCACCTGCAGTTTCAGTTCAGATGATGTCTGAACACCCACGCAGTTTCCCGGCTGATTAGACCTCTGCTCAGGTTGGAGGTGGGCGGGAGCTTTTTAGGTCACAAAACTCCATCTAAGAATGATAAAGGTGAAATTTGTCCTGATCTAACAGGTGCAACTAAGCAATACATGTCCACACGGTCCTGAACAGAGGTCTAATCAATAACTAAAAACACCTGTGTGGGTGTTCAGAGGCTTTTAAAAGTTAACTTGGTCTTGCAGTTGTGACTTATAACACATGCCCTGAACAACAGCAGACAGAAGTAAGAAACATACGAATAAAGTAAGATAGGTGAGGATTGGCTAATACTAAAAGAATAAATAAAAGTAAATAGACAAACAATATAAATTATAAATTAAGATAAATCAAGATAAAAGTATTAACATGGCATAAGAAAATCTGTCAGATTTCAACCATCCCACTGTTTAATGTCCACTCATAGTCCTTAATCAATTTATTTTAAAATAGTTTCAATGTAATAGTGTCCATAAAAATGTTCTACTAAGTCTCTACTCAAAAATATTTGATGGACAGAAATAATATATCTATCAGAACTTGTTGCATAAAGGAGTTTGAGTTATATGTTCAGTCCTCTCAAAACCCCCTAAGCAAGGTTACTCCTTTATTTCGACATTTGCTTCAACTAGATTTACAAGATGCAGTTTGTAAACGGTGACTATGTAAAACTGGCTCAAACTTTAAACTGCAGAAAGAGTCAACGACCAACAGTTGTTTTTAATTATTGCATAAAGAAACTGCTAAATTGAACGGGTGATGTCTGGATCACGACCATTGCTGCCATCATCTGTTTTCTTGACCATCTTTTACATTATTTTCTTTGCACACACTCTGTTTTTGGTCCTTTAAAAAGTTTGCTTAAAATAATCTGACAGAAGAACATATGGTGCCTTCCAGCGTGATCATGTTTACTGTGTTCACGAGCAAGAGTCCATATGAACATCCCGCTGTTGCGATGATCACAACTTTAGCGGAAGACTTGAACCACCTGAATGCCAAGCGTAGTGTTGATTCAACATTAACGCGAGTTTCATAGCAACAAACAGGTGTGGAAAATGTGGGTGAGAGTGAGAGTAATGTTGTTTGGGATACATTGTTGAATTTATGCCTGCAGCAGTGTTTGGATGGGATTTATTTCTCAAGGGGAGGGCTGGCGATTTTCAATGTTTCTTCCACTGATCAGATGTTAGTTTTCCCATCCAATTTTTCTGTCCATACTCCAGTATTAATTACAGTTCAAAATACCTGCTGTTTATCAGTGTGCTTGTTTGTCGTCGCATATTCTAAGTCTCCGCCGGACAGACACCTTATCACCTTTTGAATATCACCTTAAAAGTGGAACGCCACTATTTTGCACTTCAAAGTCTGTTTACAGGTCTTTGGGAGCACAACTAGAAACACAGCTTCAGAGGAAACTGTGTTAAGTTCGGTAAATTGCTTCAAGTGAGGTTAGGAATCCAACCTAAATGTCAGCAGTCGAGTAGTGTAATAGAGAGCCCCAGAAATGAGTCTGAAAACCTGGAATTGGATTAGCATTTCAGCACCTCTAGCTCCCTCGTCTCACAGTGAAAGTGTTTTTTCAGTGGTTTTTTGGTTAGAAGCCTTTACACACAAACTTTAGAGCCTTTCAGGTTTTGTTCCAAGACATAAAATACTTCAGTAAACACCTCACTCGCAAACTTTGAAGGTTTCATGCGTCTTAAAAAAGGCGACTGCTCACAAGTGGCTAAATAAAACTACAGAGCGTCATCATCAGTTTGACAGCCTCGTAGCAGTGGGGACGTGATCGCAGTTTGTTTTAGGAATAGCTTTTTACTTCTGGCGATTACATTTAGGCTTCAAAAATCCTAAACGTGATGTTCATTTGTGGAGATTATCTTGCTGAACAAAATATGTAAGAATCATAAGTGTTTGTTCGCCACAGAGCTTATTTTCTGCAATCACCCAAAATTCAACAGAAAAATCCCAAAGGCTTTTTGAAGAATGTTAGTTTCCAGGTCAGCTGGCAGAAAAACTTCATCTCTGGGGCTCTGTATGGGTAATGCAGGTTTTGACAAGGAAGAATATTGTGTGAAATAAAAAGGCCATATCTATGGTTCTGCTGCGTTTATTTTAATACTTTTGTTTTTAAACTTGACACTGAAACAGACGTGCAGTGCTAATTCAGAGGCGTAGTCTATTAACTCAGAATTCTGGTTTGAGGCATTTTAAGGCATTTTGGCCGTCTCCATCATGGTTTTTGGAGCTTTAAGTAATCATATTTGGATAGATGAGTTGAGCTTTGGAGCAGTATGATGTGACTGAGAGCCTGAGGACACTCCCCACAATCAAAGTGGCCCGCCCGTAATTATGCATAATGTTAATAAAATGTAAACAGGTAAGTTATACAAAAATGAATCCCCTATACAGCTGTCATGAATGTCATGAAAGGATGAATGAATTTTTTATTCTTTTTTGTTTTTTTCTCACTATTACGGGTGGCACGAGCAGCTGTACACACAACGCTGACATATTGTCTCTTTATAAGGTCAACACAGTAAACATGTCAGCATACAGTTGTCTAATTACACATCCAGCAACATTTACATTCACTTAGAGTCGTGTTGCCAGCCATCTATTAAACGTAAGTACAATATTCCCTCTTCTTTTAGCTCTGTTTATGTCTTAACCAACTCCTGATTGTGTTCCAGGTGACTGATAGTAAAACCAAAGCAATGAGCTGAAAGATGCTAAAATGCTCTGTAGAGCTCAAGGGAGGCTGATAATTACCTGTGAGTGTTGCTTTGATAATCTCTCATTCTAATACAATGCGCCGTCTGTGCTTTGATACCGG
This sequence comes from Plectropomus leopardus, assembly GCF_008729295.1. Taxonomy (NCBI): domain Eukaryota; kingdom Metazoa; phylum Chordata; class Actinopteri; order Perciformes; family Serranidae; genus Plectropomus; species Plectropomus leopardus. The sequence continues at coordinate 7,055,993 of NC_056484.1, forward strand.
TATAAATGCATTCACAATGATGAATTTAGCTGCAGAGAACCAGATGAAATACCAAATATTTCATAACCATCTCTCCCATGGAGTATACATTTTGTCCAAATAGGATTTTACAGCTGAAGTAACTATTCAGCGCTTTATTCTCGATTCACTTCACTCCTCCACCCTCACTCAAATGGTCTTCAAAGCTGTTTTCAGTTAAGGATTCAGAGTGAGTTTCTCCTGCAGCCTCGGACCTCTCAGCCGATCCTGTTTTTTGTGTCTTGTCAGTTGTTCTTCGGTCTGCAGCGTTTTACTTCGACACCCACGACAACAAACACCCACAATGTGCTCTTCCCTTTCACTCAGTTGCTCCCATAGCGATGCTACACACTGCAGGTTGTCACGGCAACTGCATCACCGGCTGGTGAGTCACCTGTATGTTGCTATGGGAACTGCCTTGCTAGTGACACCCCCCCGCTCCTTCCCAAACCAACCGACACCCCCTCCCTCCGACAGAGGATACTGTAGAGACTTGTTTTGTGTGTTCACGTGTGTCTTGTCCCACGCGCGGCTGTTGCATCTCGTCTGTGATTGGCTGCGGGACGGAGGAGAGTTGAACCGTCCATATACAGTGAAGAGTGTGTTTGTGTGAACTGGGAGGTTAGTTGCTTTATGTCAAAGTGTCTTTTGGTGGAAAATTGCTCCACTGACGTAGGTGAGCAGTGTGGGTGTTGTGTTTGTTCAGAGCTCTCTGAGCGCTGTTACCTGGCCAAATGAGAGAGAGAGACACTTAAACATGTTATGTGGGAGAGAAAAAGAGACAAAAACAAAAAGAAAAAGTCAGATAAGACAGGAATGGTGAGGGAAAACACCATACATTTCCATGTCATTGCAAAAAATGAGTAGAAACGCAAGATGTCTTAGAGGCTGCAGATGCTGTCAGACTGTAAGCAGAGGTGAGAGACAGAGAGGGGGCAGATTAGACACTCACTCCACAAAGTTGGAGGGTCGTCTCAGGCTAAGTCATCTACATGAATGTAAATCTGTGACGCAGCAGGAGGGAAAATCCTGGATTCCTGCTTTGAGTCCAGTCACATGTCGAGCTAATTGGACATGGGCGTGAGTCAGACGCTCTTTATCTGCCTCTGAGAGGAGGCATACGATGATGAAGGAACATAGGGAAGGAGGGATTGAGATGAGAGGGAAGAGAAAATAGAGAGAGAGACTTGGTGCATTACACTGCAAAAAATAATCTTTCTCAATAAATCAACTGGTCTGTCAGTGAGTTAAAATAGATCTTCCTCTTGGCAAGTGTTTCATTGTGCATGCAGGATGAAATAATTCATTTTTTTACCCCACTGAAAATCATCTTGTTTTAACATCATGTTTCACAGTCAGCTGTTTTTCTTGTTGCTCAGTTGAAATTAAACTTAAAATAGTTTTGGGATGTTGCAGCAACAATACACAGCACTGTAGTTAGGGCACAGATAGAGTATCAGTATATATGTAAGTAATAACAAAAATCTACATATTTTCATAAAAGTACACAAGGGTCACTGCATGTCTTTCACCTGACAACCACTATGTGCCAAGAACATAAATTAGACAGAAGGTCTGAAACATTATTGTTGAAGTTGAATTTATGTTACCAAAAACATTAATTTCAAGTGGCTGATGTGTTTTTTTTCCCTAGAGGTTTTTGTTATTGTAAAATTGGTCTTTATTGCATGCCCAGTGGCATTTAAAAGTCTATAAAAGTCTTAAATTAAACTAGTCTTAAGCTGTAATAACCCTGGCTAGAAAACCAATCTAAATGCAGATAGATTCATTATTCTATAGCCATTATAATGTGCAATTGACATTTACTTCAGAATGATCAGTTAAAGCAAAAAACGTGTCTATTTTCACTGAGGTGACTTAATTAAATCAGGTTTTAATGACTTATGGCTTAATGATTCAACTCTTATTCCCACTACCACACTTTTTTTGATTGTTTTGCCATTAAATTATTGATAAAATATGTATTAATCATATTTGTTAAGCAAAGTCAAAATAGTTTAAAAGAATGAGACTGCTGTTGATCTGAAGTAACATGTGGCTACACGGGTCCTGTCCCCTCTTGGCTTTATACCCAAAAGTTTCCAGCAGACGATCAGCTGATTATCATGAGACAACCAAGAGCAGGGTGATCAACCCAAACATAACAGGATGAGGAATAAAAACATCCTAATCAGAATAAAGACAGGCCAGTGTTTGTCAGGAGGCTGGTGGATCTCAGAGGTAAAATGATATTTCTGACATTAGTAGCAGACATGGCTGATGCAGAAATAGCCCATAATAATTATTTTTAATTGACCCCACATTTTCAGTCTGAAACAAGAGGCCGTTAAGCTATTTCAAGAAGTTTCTAAATAAGCTGAATGTTAGTATTACAACAGTCACAGTGGGCATTTTACCGCAAAACAATATCATTTACTGTAGATACTTTAATTATGATGTACTGTCAGTACTTTTTACTGAAGTAGGGTTTTCAATGTGCATCTTGTTTAGCCTTTTAACACCTGGAGCAACTTCACTTTTCTTGCACTGCTTTCAGATGTCTTTCGCAAGTATTTGAATTCAAAAACATGGGAAAAAGATAATTGGCAACATGTTAAGAAATGTTCCACTAATTGCAAATTTAAAAGCCAGGGGAAACTATAATTATCATAATTACATATTTTAAATTATTTTACAGGGTTGTGATTTTTAAGCACTTTTTTGTAGGTGTTTTCTTTGTTTTTTCTTTTAAACTTTTTTTTTTTTTTTTTACTAATTTTCATGAAAATTTCTCCTACTTTTTTGTATTTCTTGCTAATTTTGGGCTCATTTCTTCTTTAGTTGCCCATTGCCTTTATCCCAAGTTTTTGAAAGAAATCAAGCCAATTTGCTCAGAGTTTTAAGTGGTGAAAACTAACTCAGCAAAATTGGTCTCTAAATAAAAACGTGGGGCTGAAGGATTTGCGGAGATGGATATTTTTTGCAGCGTAAACCCTGCCTGATATCCACCTGTCCTGTGCTGCTGGCTAGTCATCTGCAGCTACGGGCTGCTGCAGTCTCAAACCGGAAGAAACAGAGACACTAAAGCGCTCTCTGAAGCCTCAGATAATCAGGGCGGCTTTATCAAAATCCATCTGGTGGCTGTCACTCACACCAGCCGCTACACAAACACCAGCCGCTACACAAACACCAGGGACCTGTTGTCAGTGAAACTGCCACCCCAAACAACTTCCTGCTTTTTCATGTCTCGGCTTTTTTTTTTACTTTTGTCATCTTCTTCTTCCTTTGGTCCTTCTACAGCTTTTGTCCTGAGATCTTCTATGACCTGATAGAAGAACCGTTCCTCTTTGTTATATTCATGAAAGATTACATGGGAATGTTATGCACGATATCCCATTGCACTACATGTCCTCAACGTGACAACTGTCACTTCTGACAGTGAATAAATTGAATTCTCTCCATTGTTATGCGGCTCACGCTGAGTACAGACTTGTGTGCATAATCCTGCTGCTCAATGAGTCCTGAGGCAGTCTTTTTGTACATTAACTAAGGATTATACTTATTGCATTTGAAGGATTCTTTTCTGAGGGAATTTTATTTGCTACAAATGAGGGAATCTTTTACCCCCTGCATCTTCTGGCTGCAGATATATACTGTATTTTGTGTTCATGGGTTGCATGCATTAAATCTATTCTACAATACATTTGCACAGATTTTGACATAAAACTGCATGCTGGTCTTTTAGGAAAACAGATTTAGCTTTCGGTTTTAGTTTCACAAGCAACCATTATTTTATTTATTGATTTTTTTGCCTCCACCCCGGCAGTAGTCGAGGCCAGAGGCATTATGTATACCGATGTCTGTATGTCTGTACATACATCTGGCACATTCTTGTGAATGTGATATCTCAATAAAGCCTTGAGGGAAATTCTTCAGATTTTGCTGAATTTTGCACATTTTGGTGGTCAAAGCTCAAGGTCACTTAGACCTTATCAGTCTCAATCTTGTGAAAGGGATATCTCAAGAATACTTTGAGCGAATTTCTTGAAATTTGGCACAAACCATGGAGTAGGCTCAATGATGTGCTGATTAGATTTTGGTGGTCAAAGGTCAAGATCACAGTGACCTTACATTCGCCTCATTCTTGCTAAAGCAATATCTCAAGAACACCTTGAGGAAATCTATTCTAATCTGACACAAATGTTCACTTGGAAACAACAATGAGCTGATTAGAATTTGATGTTCAAGGGTCAAGGTCACAGTGACCTTGCACTCATCTCATTTTTGTGAACACGATATCTGAAGATGGCCTTGGGGGAGTTTCTCAAATTTGGCACAAATGTCCACTTGGATTGGAGTATGAACTGATTAGAATGTAGCGGTCAAAGGTCAAAGGGCAAGGTCACTTTGACCTCATACAACATGTTTACAACATGTTTTTGGCCACAACTCATAACCTTGATTGTCCATCTTGAAACTGCAGATTGTATAGACCCTCTGTGTGTGAAGCATCCATGTTTTCACAGACATGAATATAAACTGTAAGTGCAACTTGACTGTTGTGCGGAGGCATTCCACTGCTTGGCGGTGTATCTAGTTTAAACTTCTTCTCATTTAATGTTTCACAGTAGACATTTTGGCTCATCATTGCAAGAAAAGCAGAGGTGTGACAGAAAACATTAAAAATGACTGTATTCCATTTAGGTAAGCTGGTTCCAGCATCCTGGACACCTGTGTTTTTCCTGCCAGCTTCACATGTCTGCTATGAATAGATTTCTCACCAGGATTGTGAAACCGAATTCAGCCAACATTTTTATTATTTTTTTTATATTTGCAACTGTGCTTTTTCTACTGTGACATGCCAAAATTTAAAAACAAAAGAAAGAAATAGAGGTGATGATGATAACAGTGAGCTTTCAAATTAGTGACACATGCACTTGACCCCAAACTTCAGTTTATTTGATAAGTGTGAACACTGTGTACCACCTTTTCAAGTGTAATTGTGATCGTCGTACCGGGACCAGGTCCACTGGGAAAGGTGGTCTCGAGTACGATCTATGTGCAATCTGTTATGGTACCGATCAGGTGCAAACACCAACTGTACCAAAAATACTCACTGCATAAACACCCAGATCTGGCTTTACTGCCACCTTTGACTTGCAGTCTGAGCTTTAGCAGTAGGCAGAGACCTCCACGCCCGACAGCAGCAGCTCCTCCAGTCAGAGCAGAGCTTCGCCTCACTGCTCAGTTGCTTCCTGCTGATGATGCTCCCCGGGGCGGCAGTGTCCGTCTGCAGCGCTCTTTTCTAGACTATCGCACAAAAGAAATGTCACAGATGAAGATGCAAGTGTACTCGGGTACAGTAAGGTAAAAGCTGAGCAGCAGGGACAATTTTATGGATCAGTTGTACCTCACTTGAAAACGCTCTTAGATGCTTACTAGCATAACTTGTGCAAGTATTAGCCACAACTCCATGATTATTTCTTTGTTTTCAACTCAAGCTTGCACCATGTTTCTATGGTAGCCCAGAATAAACAAACCAAACAGTGGCTCTACATTTGTATTTTCCTGTTGTCTGAGTTGTAGTTAGAAGCTCATCTGCATGGAGCTGTGTCCGACTTACACTGATTTTTAAGGTGAAACTGCTTTATGCAATGTTTGTACCTGTTTTAATCACCTGGCCCGTTTGCTTTGGAGAGGAGGCGACCTCTGCGGATAATTCGGCTCCTGCTAAAAAACCTCCTTAACAACGAACACTGAAGGAAATCCAATCAGGAGAAGTTTCAGCTGGTTGAAATCAGACACCACCAAATTCCCCTAAATCTCACACACCTTTTCTATTCCTATTGCTCAATATTTTGAGATTTATTTAAAGATTGCAGCTTTAACCTGGACATTTCAGATTTTTTCAAGTGTGTTTTGGAGAACAGTAGATCAGCTGTTACAATCGTTCTCCCACAGTAGGTTTGCACCACAGGACCGTGGCGCTGACAGCCAGATTGCAGCAACACAAAAGCATTGCAGGCGAAATGTGATCCCGGAGATAGGAAGACAGGCGACGTAGCGGTGAGGAGCCTCCAGTCACGTATGGAGCAGACAGGGAGCTCAGAGCGTTTCCAAGCGGTTAGAGCAAAAGTGCCTCTTTTCTGCTATCGACTGACTCCTCCCGAGATAAACGCACACTTGTCTGCAAGAGGTAAACAAGCCACTGCTGACGTGTACAACATGAAACTACAAACCTGTGTGTGTCTGTGTGTGTGTGTGTGTGTGTGTGTGTGTGTGTGCGTGCAGGTGTGTGCTCGCTACAATACTTTAAAAGTATTGTGCTGCATATCTCAGTGAACTTTTTATTTATGACAAAATAGGTCAAAACACAGGTAGAGAACAAAAATTTCCAATTTCTGGCAGCAGGATGGCAAACATTACTGTTGTTTTTCTTACTTTTCCAGAGATATTCACTGGATTGTCATCCTAAGGACATTTTATTGGTGTGAAAGAATTCAAAATACTGTTGTACAGAGACTCAGCACATAATGCTGCTGCTTAATTCAACACCTTCATGTACATTTACTGAACATTTCTGCGTATCCAGAGCTCTGATGGGGACTTTTTGTCTTTTATATTCAGTTTACATGTAAAGACCCTAAATTACATATTAAGAAAGTTTTTTTTTATTTGGGTCCCCAGAGGCATTAAGATTCAGACGTTCAGAAGGTTTTTGTCGGGGGTCTAACAAGTTTCAGAAGTCTCTTCCCTTCCAAAACAAATGCATCCAGTGATTTAAACAGTCAAAAACACTAAATAAAGCAGTTTAACGCAATAAAAAGGGGTGTTTCAATTGCTCATATCGAGGAGGGGCTGCTAACTGTGGTGGCTGATGCAAAAACACAAATGCAGTCAGTGTTTGGTTTGTCCATCCTGGACTACAGTAGAAATGTGGTGCAACAATGCGATCTCCATAGACAAGGACCTGCTCCCTTTATAGATAAAAACGGCTCATTCTATAGGAACAAAAACATGGCAATTCTTATTTTTAGGTGATAATACACTCAAGAAAAAAATACGTATTTTATTTTTCCAGTGTATCCCCCTAAATCCGACACACTGGACCTTAAAATGCTTAATTACTGTTAATTATCCTGAGCTACCACCAGAATAATGTTAGAGAAAGAGGCAGCAGTAATGTGGCTTTATCACAGCTGTGCTTCATCCATGAATGAGTTCAGATTAGCCAGTCCCAGGTATGCACACCACAGTTCTGCTACCTGCAAGGTTTCTGCATGAATCTCTTGTGTGTTACTCCCCCCTCAATGTGAACTTCCACCCTGAGTTCTCTCTGGTGGATGAAGCTGTGATGTCGCTGCATCTCGCTCCATTTATCCCACTTAGGCTTAGAGTGGCTAATGGCAGCAAGTAGTAACTCCAGGGCTTTGGCATTAAAAGGGTCGAGGCCCATTGACTTGCTGAAAGAGAGGCAATAGAGCATCGTTCTCTTTGACTGCCAGGAGAAATCAATGCCTGGAACATTTGCAGGCATTTCTAATGTACGATTAAACTTTCAAATATTTTTGCCTAAAAGAAAAGCCTGCTGTTGTTCCTTATTTTCCTTAATGTCAATAAATCCAAAGAAGAAGACCAAAAGCAGCAGTGTTTTTGTTTGTATCTCAACATGACCAACAGTAGTTTCGGGGGAGTGATATTTGCATACATGTATTGATGTATCTGTTCCTGCTTACCGATGGATATGTGTAGGCATTTGTTTACGTATATATAGTATATGTATATATGCAGTGCATTTATAAGTGATAGTCCTATTACTATTATTATCTGAGTAAGATGAGTACATTTTTTGTATTCATTTATTTTCTCATCTTATTTCTGTATTTATTCATTTTGGTGAATAAGCAGGGCCCCCCAAAAAAGGCCCTGCTGTCGATCCAGGTTTCAAAGGGTTCACTCACTAACCCTGTCGTAAAGGTTTTTTATTTTTATTTTACAGACGCTCAGTATTTGATCATATTTGAGGCATTATACAGCAATATAAGCTGTAATTTTTTCACTCTGACATAGAAGAGAACATGTGAGGGCAGCTACACACACACACACACACACACAGACACACACACACACACACACACACACACACACACACACACACACACACACACACACACACACAGAGATTCAGTATACATATGAAATGCTACTTGTCAGAGCAGCATAGAGGCAGAACTGACAGCCTGAAGAACACTTCTGAAATTGACAGTTTTGTCTTGTTAGGCGGGTGGGCAGAGGACAGCCGATTCAAACGCTTCCTCGCTCCGAGCGCTCACTTAGAGTCACTCTTACTGTACACACTGCTGCATGCCTGCAGTAACAAGCTGTGCAGCTGGCGTACACAGAGATACATTTGCCTGAATCTTTGTATCACACACATACTGAACTGTGCTGTGTGCTTGGCATGCAGAGAAAATCTGAATCCTGTGACACTTGTTAAAGCATTTCAAGTTTTACATTTTCCCAGCGGCCATGTCTCTTTACACACGCATGAACCTGAACATGTGGCTGTAAACTGTTGAGGTACAATACCCTACAGTTATCAAATCCACGCTCCCATGCATGTGTTATGTGTACACACCTTTATATGCATACTTATACAAGGAGGGCTGAGAGTGTTTCCCCAGGAGTGAGCTCAAGGCAGATCTGAGACACACACACACACACACACACACACACACACACACACACACATTTCACATCCATCATCAAAGCCTCAGTGTTGACAGGCTTATTTACTCAATAGGACAAAACCTCAATCTCTGTCTATATATATCTCTCTGTTGCGTCCTTCCTTTCTTCTCTCTTTCTGTCATTTTTCCTGTTTTTGTTTTATCTATTTACGCCCACGTTCAATCATCGATTCAGCACCAGGCAGCTCTTTATGATGTGTGTCTATTTGTATGTGTGTCTGCAGTTGTGTGTACTTTCGCAACTCCAAGCGAGTGCTACTGTCTCTGCACATGCATGCACACACACGTAGACATATGTGTTGATAGATGTGAGAGCATGCTGTGAAGCTGTGTCACTTTCCCGCAAGGACTGGTGTGCATGTGTTTTTGTTTGTGTGTCTCTGCGTCTGCAGCCAGACTGCTGAAATTCAAAATAAACATATGACGGAAGACTGTGGCAAACTCTGCAGAAGGAGCAGACACTCTGTTTTAAACCACCGTCATGATTCAGCTGCTATAATTAAATGAGATTAAGTTATTGTTTAAAAGACAGGATGTACTAATGAAGGAAATATGAGGAATTAATTAAGTTTCATTAAATTTGTGAGACACATTTTTAGTAATTAAAGGATAATTCTAGTCTGTTGTGTCTTTAAATGTGCATCATGAGGCATGAATGCTGGCAAACCTTGGTCCTCTCTCATCCGAGTTTAGTTTTTTTCAAGGTTATTAATAAATCTCCAGTAAACTCCACTCTGCTTTCTGTTGCAATGAGGATATATTTGTCTTGCTGCAGTTTTTAGTGAATGAAATAATTTTTTTTTTTTTTTTTCACGTCATGGAAGTCAGATCTCATGTCTCAGACATATCTTCCAAGAACCTTGCACTAAAGCCCTATTTGCATTGGTCAGGTGCTGATTATTTGTCAGTTATGGTGTGAAGGCTCATTTAATCAGGATTACAGAGGTCATGAAATATGAAAAAGTTATTAAATAAGAAAATTTGTTTTCCAGGCCTGGAAATGGTTCGGTTTTCACAGAATATTTTGGAAAAGTTTGGATATACATTGTTGTGGCTGTTTAAAAACAATATGTATGTAAAAAATCCCGAAACATGCCTATTGTTACATAAAAAAATGTAAAAAAAAATTGCATTACTGATTTAAAATTTAGCGCTGTGCTATGTGACCATTGTAACATCAAAAGTATCACTTGATACACATAACTGTGCAAACTGTTGAAATATAGTAAAATGTTCCATAATGTATGATGTCATGCATGTCATCCATCACGTCATCTTTCTAAATTTCGCTCTCCTGGTAGATTAGAGCTTGCTTTTTCTACAATGGGTCTCTATGCTTTTTTAGCCTTCTGAATTTGCACCAAAAATTCTGTCAGAACTTTTTAATTGAGAAATTGTCAGCGCAGCCTGCATAATTCTTAAGTGTAGGGCTTCCCCTTCAAAGTCAGATATTTGGATGATCAGTTGGAGACCCTCAGTAGACTGAGATGGCTATCAAGTGGAGCAATTGTTTTTTTGTTTCTGTGCAGTGTACTGGGGACGTTATGGTCCTCAGATTTTGCTGTGGAGTGGGTGCTCTTGACTTTCACACTACTCTTTGATATGACGAGCTGCAAACATGCAGGCAGCAGCACAGAGGAGGCAAGATTAGAGACCCTCTGCTTAGAAATGTTGAATTTACAGCTGACAGCATCTTAATATGATAGTCTCTGGCTTTTGTTGATATCTAGTGTCTGCAAAAAATGGTGTATATTTAGGACCCGTCCCGCAGCCAACAGACCGGCCATTATGGGGAACAGAGAGGCTTGGATTACACACACAGAAAGTGTGACCTCGTTCTCTGCTCAGGACATTATTACTCCACTATTACATATCCAGTAGTGGTCTGCTGCTATATTAATGCTCTGATTGTCATATACATTGTTTTTAAATGCAAATCTCCTAAAATTCCAGGCAAATGTAAAGGTGCTTCCATCTCATTAAATTGCAGGACACTGAATCACCATTGGTGTCATCATCCAAAACATCAACAGCCCCACTTTTTTTTGTTTCTGTGTTGCTTTGTTCTTTTTGAATATGTGAAAAAAAAGATTTGTGGGAGTTGTGAAAAGTCACACGTTCAACTACATTCAAACTTAAAACAGCAAGAAACACTGTGTGTGTGCTAATGAATCATTCATATACTGCATCTTTAAGCAACAATCCCTCCACAGCAAATATGTGACTGCGCTGTTACTGATAGTGATGTCATCCTGTGTGTGTGTGCGTGTGTGTGTGTGTGTGTGTGTGTGTGTGTGTGTGTGTGTGTGTGTGTGTCCTGGCTGGATCTCACCATAATTGGATGATATTCTGCCGTCTGATAGGATCCATGTAGGCAGGTGGCAGCTGACAGAAAGCCACTGTTATGTGCATGTGTGTGCGCGTGTGTGCGTGCATGGGTGTGTGTGTGTGTGTGTGTGTGTGTGTGTGTGTGTGTGCGCGCGCGTGCATGCGCACGTGTGCGCGTGTGCGTGCGTGTGCGCGCGTGTGCGTGCGTGTGCGTGCGTGTGCGTGCGTGTGCGTGCGTTTGTGTCAGCAACTCTGACAGCAATATTTTACGAAAGGTGTGTTGGTCTGTGTTTTGTGTCTCCTCCAGCTGATTAAGTCAGATGCTCTACCCCTCTGAAATTTAACTCAGGCTACTTCAGCACGTCTCTCTCCTTTTTTCCCTTCTTATTTTATTCTTGTGTTTCTTCTACTCTCTGTTAAATGATCATACGCAGGGGAAATTAGTTCCGACACTCGTTCTGCACTCAGCCGCACACACTCGTGTGTGTGAAACACTGAGACAGCCATCAAACTGCACTGGGCAGCCGTCATATTTTCCTGGTAGCTGCCCTCCCTCTCTTTCTTACATCTCTTTGATTGCATGATTAGGTGGGCGACACATTAGGTGTTGAGCTGAACCCTCTTTTTCATTTCTCATTTTAGCCAAAATTGCACGAACGAGTCAATTTTATGCCAATATAACATAAAAGCTTGCTGGCTGGCGCAGCTTTACAGTCACTCTAAATCTTCTCCTTTTAAAACTCAAGCGACCGGGAAAAGTTTCAAAAAGATAATTAGGATGGAGCACAAAGCACAACAGCTTCAGAAGTGGGATTATGCCGCACAAGATCTGTAGAGTTCTCATCCATTTTGTGCACTTTTTGTAACTCAGTAAACAGGCTCAATTTCCTGTGATTTTAATCCAGTTCATCTTATTTTCATAAATAAACCTGGGCAGTTTCAATGCATTCAGTGGTGACCACAGAGATGTGATGGTCGGCCGGTTTGATGCAGAAACAGTCGTTGCCTCTGGATGGCCAAAGGACAGGGTTCCCGTGGATCCTAAAAAAGTTTTAAAAGGCATTGTGTTCATTCACAAAAAAATAAGGCCTTATATTAAAATAACTTTATAAAGTCTTAGAAAATGCTCAGATATAGGCAGTAGGATTTTATGAATCTCAAAATAATTAGCAACATCTATTTTTTGTCAAATAATCTACCAGGTTCCCCAACTTAAATTCGGAATCCAGGCACTAAAATTTCACATGTAGAGTATAAAGCACAAAATCGCCATGAAAACTGGCCACTTGGTTGGCAAACCGAATAGATTATTATAATATGTTGTCTTCTATGTGGTCCATTCATTTTTCCCCCCAATAATTGACGTAGGCAACCTAACTTTTTTACAAGACAGAAAATGTTATGTTTTATGTTATCATAAACATTTGGGCAAAATTTTGTTTATTATAAAATTGATCTTAAATGTAATTTCAAATGTAAAAAAAAAGTCTTAAAAAGTCTTAAATCTAGCTGCAGAAACCTTGCAAAGAGCACAGGAGGATTTGATCCAGCTTGGCTAACAGACAAAAAGACTGTGGTCAAGCTAAAGGGAGTTACCAGAGCAGCATGCTCGTAATTGACATCAACACATGGCAGCAAGTATTTTTTTCTGTCCATTTGGATTTTTGTAAATTTTATCCACATTTTTACCAGTTCTAAGACGTTTTTCAGCTGATTGCATATTTATTGTCAAATTCTGTGATTGATCATGTTTTCATCATCAGGCCCATTTCAGTTGTTGATGCTGGACAAAAAGCTGGTTGTGATCAAACATCAAATATAGTCTCTTGGCTAAGTCTGACAGAACTATGATCACTAAATTTGACGTGATGGCCATCTTGGAAGAAGCAAGTGGCGTCCAGTCTGATCCCGCAGTAGCATCAATCCTCTGCGTCTAGTGTACAACGACAGTGATTGCAACATAAAACACAATACTGTAGTGACAAAAACAAAACAAGTCTCACCCGCTCTCTCTCTCTCTCCAAGGTCACTTGTCCCATGTAACGGTGAGTGAGGGGGAGCCCGGTAACCATAGCAACTGTTCAACGGGCCCCACTCCAGACTGCTCCCCCCCCTCCCCCGACACGGCCCTGAAGAACATCGAGAGAGTCATCCGCCCACAGGTGAGTGAGCTCACACACACACACACACACACACTCACACACACACATACACTCACGCACGCTAATGAATGTGTTGCAGAGGCACCTGATGCATTATTGAACATCACAGTATCCACCTACAAGAAGCTTAAACACCTGCACCCTCCCTCCCACACATACACACACACACACACACACACACACACACACACACACACAATGGTAAACATGTCTGTCTGTTTCTCCCTGTGATTGTTTCTCTCGGTTTCATTTCATCTGTCTCGGTCTGTTAGTCGATCTCGCAGTAGATTGGAGTTTAGACTATCTGGTTAGAACCTAAACATCATATCCCGGATACAGAAACCCAGATGTGCCTTGTGTCCTGGCTCTGAGAGCTTGACTTTGCTTGTTGGTTTACTGTGAAAGAACTGTACTAGTGGGGATGTAAACACAAACAGACAACTTCCTGATGAGTGTATAAGGCTGCTTGTGCTCAATTCTTCATCAGCTTCACCCACAAACCTCCACAACTGTGCCTTTAAAACAATATAGTCTGCAACTGCCCCAGCTTGGAGTTTATTAAAAATCATGTCATTGGACTTTTTTACCTCTATCACCTCCCCTTTATGGTCTTAAATCTTAAATCTGACATTGTGTCGCCTCTAACTGATTCCTGTTGGACAGGGCGATTTGATTTTCCCACACAATCAAACATATATTGCTGTTTTAAGTCCCCATTGATGCAGCCAACATAGCTGTTTTACTGGGTGTAGGCTGTTTTACATAGCTGTTTTAAAGTGACAAAGTAGTGCTCTGAGTAAGTTCTTATAATTTACGGAAACATTTTCAATCATCCACTGTAGACCTTCTCTTACATTTGATCTCTTTCTGTCACACAACAAGCAGCTTTCTCATCATCGCTGCTGTGCCCAGGCTTTCTGATTCAGCTTTTGACCGTGAAAATCTGTTAAGGTCCAGACATATTTAAAACTCTTATCACAGATTCTGGTAAAAATATATTTCCCTCTGCAAATATGTATCCTAACAGTAAGCAAGAGTCTCTTTGTCCACACTGAATGTGTAAAATATGCACTTATGTTAAGTCATGTAAACAAACCACCGTACCTATCAGCTGTACAGTCATGTAAACAAACCAACAAAGTGTTAATTAAAATATGCAGTTAGTATCCATCAGTATCATTATGTTAGAGGTAGACAACTCTGCTTTTATTCCAAAGCCTGTAATAATGCTCACAAAACCTCATTTTCTCTATTATTTTAGTAACAGACTTGTACAACAACAACAGCATAGATTAATAATATGTCACTGATAGTGAATAACTTCAAATCAACATTCAGCAATTCAAATGCAACAGCGAATCAGCCTCCGTAGTGACTTCAGATTAATGTAGTCCTCTCGCTTCTGTCACTTGGAAGATAGTATCACACACACAAGCTCAGCGCCGGCGTTTTGCACCTTGATAATTTAAGTCAGTTGTTTTCTCAGTTTACGCATGATGTCTGACATAAGACTGAAATAATTATCCTTCTGAACTGCCTGTTTAGTGTAGCGATGAATCATAATATATTAGTTTTACTGAAGAGTGAGCATCGTGTGGTGAGGTAATTAATTTGTAAATCAGTCTTTTTTTTTAAAGAATTTACTTTAATGTCTCTTCCTAATTCAAGATTAAGAAACTTATTGGCTTTTTAAAAAAATCTTTTAATTAAGAAAATTTGAGTTTTAAGACTCATAAGAGACTCAATTGCAAAGAGAGACAGCTCCTCACCGCTCTCTGAATGTCCGTCACTCAACTCAACATCTTCTTTTCCTCCCTCGTTTCCTTACCTCACCTCTTCACCCACCACCCCCCTCATCCTGGCTCTATCTTTGGCATGTTAACTAATGTGCGTAGAGGGATCACATGTGGCGCTCAGCGTGACTCCGCTCGACTTGAAGCGCACATAATCAAGGAGCACCAGAGTTCACTTTTATAGCGCCTAATTAATTCTGTAGAATTCATTTCATTTCTTTTTAGTGCTCCCGCCGGCTATTTCATCAGTGCACACTGTACTCACAGACACGCACATGACTGTTGCAGCATGTATAGAAGCGTCTGCTACAGTATGGTCCCTCTTGGGTTCCTTATTGGAATATTAATGTTGGTCTTACAGAGGGGGTTTTCAGCAAAAATCTGGATTGAATTTCACCGCTGTGATACAGTGTAAGGATAATTTGATCAGATGGTTTACTGCCATCTCACAAACAGTTATATAACTCTATATTAAATCATATCTAGAAATAGAATTTTCTTAGAGAGGTTGCTTTGGACAAAATTGAATAATACATCTGATGGGGATCTCTTAAGGGACCTTGATATTAAAATTTCCAAGGTCGACAGTAATGCCTACACCACAGTGCACACAAATTGTTGATTTAATTACTCTATTTTATGCTGTCATTTGTCTTATTTATTTTCAGTATTATTGCCTTAACCTCCACTGCTGCATATCATAAAGGTGACAGTGATTTATGTATAATGTAGCGCTCAGTGTCTTTAGTTTGTGCTGAACATTAACAGTGTGTAACTTCTCTTTTTTTATCAGTCATTTCAATAAAGAGTGCATTGAGCACTTCTCATCATTCGTCTTATATAACCTTTGGCAGAAAATCAAAGTATAAAGTATTTTGCAAAACCTCAAACATTTCTTTAAAGTCTATCTATATTTGTCATGTAAAGCTTAATACAGAAATGTATATGTTTGTAGTGAAACATAGAAATAATCACTCAATTCTCAGTAGCAAACACTAGATCCAGACAGAAGCAGAAGTGAGCTCATCAACACATTCTCACTCATAAACCAACATTTTGGTCAGTGTCAAAATGTGTTGTGCTGGGTACTTCTCTCCTGTCAATTTTGGACGACCGGGGACGGTGTGCCAATTTATGTTTGTTATATAGATTGTGTCTTTTTAAGAAAACCTCAGTTTCACAGGTAATGTTTAGTTTTTGCTTATTAAATGAATTAAGTCTCCCTTCAAAAGAAAATTACAATGTAGGTTAAAAAGCCTCAGGTTCAAAGTTTACTTCCTTAGATTTATTTACGCCACAAAAGTTCCCTGTTAGGTCTAGAAAGAAAATAAAGTTTGTTTTAAATTGAGTGTGGTTGTTACTAATATAATGTATTCAGTCATTATCAGCATGCTACACATACTAGCGCACAACTTTTGACTTTTGGTTTCCCATGGGACACCAACAATGTGCTCCTGGGTAAAAATCTGGAGTTTTTGTCCCATCCAGTTCCCTTCCCACCCACTCTGTATAGATGTTCTCACTCTTTATACTACAGTAGTTTGCTGGAAGGTCAAAAACTGCCAGCACCCGGTGCATCTCATACCGCCACTAAGCATCTGTGTTTCATTGTCTTACACCAAGAGCCACTGACCAAGCTCATGGATGTGTGTATGGTGAAAAATCTTCATGTAGAACTCAGTGTTATTTTACTCTACAGTAAAGCAAGATATTATACTTTAATGGACAGACTTAAATAGTATAATTATCTTGAAATAACATTCAACATTCAAAATAACATTCAAAGACAGCGTGTAAACCTCCCTCCCCCTTTGACAAGGCTCCCCAGGCTGTTGCTGTAAATAAAAAAATATGTTCTGAGTAGTTTTCCTCTTTAAATCCGGGTTTAAAAGAAATTATTCCGCTTGCGTGCCGCTTATGCTGCCGCAACATTGACCACAAGCCAGTTGCTGATAAAAAAACATGTGATCACTTTGTAAAAGCGTGAAGAGATCACACAGGCTATGCTGACTAAAATCCCTGGGCTTAAAGTTTGGGTGGTTTTTATTTATTAATCGCTTGCTTCTTGTCCAGACTGTCAGCTGGGCATGTTAGATCTCCAACAAGCTCTTGATCGCACTCGCGGGCAGATGGGATGTGAAACACAGAGAGAATGAGGGTAAAATCAGATGGATGAAAAGAAGCAGAAAGAGGGAAAGGAGGGAGGACAGCTATTCACACTGCAACTTGGGGTTATCATTTTTATACCCACTGGCTGCTTTTGTGTTTGTGTGTCTTCACAGTAATTTATAATAACCAGTACTTACCCAGTTATTCCTAGTTACAGTCGACATGTGATAGACTCGTGTTTGCGTCTACAAAGGCTGAAGGTGGTTTCTCAGACAGTCACATGACAATGACTCTCTCATGAATCCTACTTTCATGAAGGTTATAGTGTTTGAAACTGAGTTAGAGGTGTTCATTCAACTTAATGATCATTTGGAGAATGAATTTGTTGTTTTTTTAAAGATTATTTTTTGGAGCATACACAGCAAAGGCCCATAGGCCGGACTCGAACCTGGGCCGCTGCAGAGGCCTCAGGCACCGGGAGCGCACACTCTACCCGATGAGCTAGAGGTCGCCCTAAGAATGAATTTTTTGATGCAGTTGAGCAATATCATGTTTTACAGAGAGGCGTTTCTAATATTAAATGTGTTTGATATAAATACAATGAAAAAAAATAATAGAAACATCTGTCAGTAAAACATTATTCTCTACAATACTAGAGAGTAATACAACTACCTACCTCCCTGAAGTCATAATTTATTGCATTGTTGTTGTAGCTCTGCACTGTAGTGTTTGGCAAATGTCGCTCAAACATGAGTAAATCATGTATTTGTCGACTGTATGATGCAATAACATCAGAAGGATAGGAATGCATTACAGTGAATCTGTGTGTGTGTGTGTGTGTGTGTGTGTGTGTGTGTGTGTGTGTGTGTGTGTGTGTGTGTGTGTGTGTGTGTGTGTTTGTGTGTGAGTGTGTGTGTGTGTGTGTGCGTGCGTGAGTGAGTGAGTGAGTGAGATCCAGTAATAACGACAGCTTCTCTGTCATTGCTTTCCAAGTGTGACTGATGCCACATCAACGTAGATTGCTAGTAGTGTGTGTATATATTGTCTTTCTTTAAAATTTCTCAACTCCAGATGCACCAAACCTTCTTAACCATCTAAATCTGCTCCTATTCAGATGTGTTGAATGATGAATCTTACTTGATGAGAAGTTTTAGGTGCTGTTTTTTTAGCATAGAAAACAGTCTATAAGTGCAGGTGTTGTGCCTTGTGCAGATACTTTGGCAGATGCCCAAAGAATTGGAGAAATGCAGTCAAAGAAAAAGCTGTAAGAAGCAGAACTTGTGTTGTGTTAAATTAACTCAAGTTGGACGTGATTTTTTACTAATCGTCAGTACCAGCATTACAGGAAAATCAAAAACCCAGCAATGACTATTCATTTGTCTAATTAAATGAATCTGCGTGGTCTCTAGAGCAGCGTGTAAGCCATTCAGAATCTGAATGCACAAAATATCATCCAAGGGTTTTTATTGTCTTAATTGGGATCAGAGAGCCAATAGCATTTCTGTAGCCCACAAATTTAATTTTCTAGTCATTATAATTATTCTAAAACATTGAAATAATCCATTTCATTACACTGGTCGACATTAATGTTTTCAAAATGTATGTTTCTTTGCATTGGACAACAATTTGTGGATGGCGAAAACAAAATGTTGCTTTTCTTATCGTGGCAAAAGTGCTCTTGATCACATGCAAAATTTTCTCTTTCCTTAGATAAGAACAGCAATAGCAAAACATTAGTGAATCCCAGACATCACTGTGGACTAACGATTAAGACCAAATATTGGATTCAAACAAAAATATGAAGAAATCTGTGTAACAGTTCCTGCATGAAGCGTAGTGTTACATATGAAGAAATGTACACTGTGACAATGTGGTAACACAGATAGCTTTCCTAACCACATGCACACTCAGACAATCTCAGAGTGGAGTGCTGATAAGGCAAGATATCTGGTTTCTGATGCTTCTGATATCGTAGATATTTGTCCCATGCAGAGGTGGAGAGAGGCAGAGATACACATATGAAGCACTTGATGGTAAATGTAGAACATGCGACACAGCTGTCACATAGGGGAGCTTTAAGAAGAAGTCTAGCAATCAGTTTGTTGAGGGATCTTCTTGAGAAAAATGCATGACTTATTCTGACCCCAAATTGCTGCGGTCAAAGTGCTCTTAAGCAAGGATCATTACCCTTAGTCAATCTGACCTCAGTGAGAAAAAGGGGCATTGATTTTTGTTTCTTGAAGTAGCGAGCGCACACAGATCTTGTGAACTTAAAGGTGATAGGTGCAATTTTCACGTCAGCGTAGAGTAATTTTAAGATGGCAGCATAATTATAGTAAACAAACAAGACAATCACAAAAACGGCTGCCAGGCTCGAGCAGCTCAAAGATATACTTTTTCAACTGCTCTTCTAGGGTATATTTTATTGGAAATCTGTTAAAGGATCAGACCAGTGAAAGGGTTAAGCTGGTGGAACGAGTGTCAACCCAATGAAACAATTCCTCCAGCATTTGTATCATCTTCATTAAAGCCAATAGGAAAACTAGTATCCATTTTTCTGCAGGACACCAATGATTCCAGAAACCTACTTTTTTAAGCTCCATGAAAAAAAAATGTTTTTAATTATATTAAATCAAATGACTCATTTAAGACTGATAAAATAAAATTGCTGGTACTACCAATCACACTGTTAATCAACACCTTGTTCCCCAACTCACAAGCTCACACAGGCTGATTGTAGGCTATGTGGTTGCCCATTTTATATATTTTTCTCTGGAGTTGGCGGATCAGATCAGGGCTATAATAAACACAAATCTTGTATTTATGTTTAACAGTCCAATGGGAGGTTTGCTAACATGTTAGGGTTAGGTACTGTAAATAAATGCAGTACACTATATCTGGTATATCTGAAACAAGTTGTTGATTCACAAAACAAATTTTTTGAAAGCCAACCCAGAAGTTAGTCCTGTTCCCTTGTCAAAAAGCCAACTGGATTTTTTCATTGGATTCTGGATTGTTGTAATGTAATCACCAGAAGTAAATTGCTAACGTCAGGGTGTAAATGAACTACACCACGGCTGAACAACTTCAGCATCACAACCTGTAAGCTGCAAACTTTTAACCACAACTGGAAAAGACTATTATTGATAAGTCTACAAGATGGAAAATTTGAGTTGCAATTAATTTGGAAACATTAGATGTATCGCTGTTAGATAACCATTATTTCCACATTTTGCTATATTCCCATTTAAGGAACTTTTCTTGCAGCCCAAATACATGGTGCACAATGCATCACATAGGTGGGTGGAACAGGGTTTTTTACCTGCTACACTGACTCCATCTTTTATAATGTGGTTTCTGCCAGCCTCACTAAGTGCGTTTGATTATACAGTATGTAATGCAGGGTTTTTAAGGGATAGTTATATTAACTGTATCATTTTCAAACCAGGACACACTGATTTGATTGATTTGGTTAAGTGTGAAATTTAAAAACACACACAAGGTTGCTCTGCTGCGTTGCATAGCCTCAGATACAATAGGGCATTTATTTTAATCAATTTTAAACAGATTTTACCCGTTTTTTTTATACAGTTTTCTTTAGTCTGTACTTGTTGGAGGGCAGTGCACTCGCACGTGGTGAAAAATAAAAGTAGACCCTCTGCCAGCTTGCATGGTCAGTGTAGCAGCTTCAGTTGATGTAGTGGATGCGCTCAGCTGTGGGCATGCTGCAGTGTCACGTCGAGTCCATGCCCCGTGTATTTCGGACGTTATATTAAACCTGCTTTCCTGACAGAAAACCTCCAGATTCTGTAATTCAGCGCGCATACGCAGACAGTCCACTAATCACTTTGGCAGTTAGAGCTCATTAATCTACTCACACTCGTCAATCAGTTAGCTGTTGAGGTTGTGTTTGTGCTGAATACACACACAGTCACTTGATGATCCCTCTCTGACAATGTAGCTCCAGTCCGTTAATCTTCCAGCAAATTTGCTCGGATCTGTACGTAATCACAGAACACGTCTGCACTGTGCAGTTGTATGAATACGGCTACATTTGTGCCAGCTCTTTATCGAGCTGCTGTGCAAAGACCACACATGTACAAATACACACAAGCACACACAATCAATAAACAATCATAGCAGCTGTTTAGAGAGGGCTGGCAAGAAAGGAGGTTATTGGAAAGCAAAAAGAAAGATAATAGAAAGGCCATAAGGTGAGGGATAAAAAGATCAGTTTACTTTCTCCTACCTTGGTCAGCTAATTCCTCTCGTAAAAGCTGGTTGCTTACAGCACTTCACCTGAAAGTTTCTGAGCCAACGAGGAGACCTTTATGTGTGCGAGAGTGTGTGAGTGTTGTTAAAGAGGTTTGCTTTCCCAGCCAGCAGGATGCTCGTGGCCCCAGAGGAGAGACTTGGGTCATACACAGCTAATTGAACTGACAAGAGCTAATGCCAAAAGCTCTCCAGTGGGAGTTGCACATCTGAGCTATATCCTGGTATTTGCCACCTGCATTAAAAGGATTTGTATGTAGCATTTTGATGAACCAGCTCTCATTTGTCTCATTAGTTGTGCTCCAAGAAGACTGCCAGCTTTTACTGCCGTCTGCGCTGCATTTTAAATTGTGTGCCACTGTAGGTTTGTCAGGGAAACTGCTTTGATACTTTATGGCAGATAACAAACAGGAGGTGAGTAACTTTTAGTTTAAATTGAGCTCCCTGAGTTTCTCTTAATTTTAGGTGATGGACCAAAGTGAAAGACAGAGTTTGTAAACCAAACTAAAGCGATAGCAGATAATGGGAGGGAAGGCAGTTATAGTTGTGGTGAGTTTGTAGTTGTTTTTTTTCATAGAGAACAAAGAAAAATTTCCACATATGAAATTCACCTCTGCCATGCCTTCTGATTATTTAATCAAGATATTCCTCATGATGCACTTATACATACACAAATACTGTATACACAGTAGGTAATAAGAGAGGTAAATAAAGGGAATATTTATTCGTTTTCTTTGGGTGTTTTTACTGGAATGAGGATTTTTCAGATCACTTATGTGAGTAGTTCCTTTGGTTTGCTTTTTCTATATTTCATTGTAAGTGTGTGGGACCCACACTGGTCTGGTCTTAATATCATTACACTCTGGTTTTGGTCATGACATGGTCTTGACTTCATCACTGGACGATCAAAGCAAAGAAGAAATTAATAATAAAGTTGTCAAGTGGTAGTAAATGAACTGTGAAGGTTTGAGTTTGTCTATGACTAATTGCTATTAATTGCTAATAATCCAGATCATCTGAAAAATAGCAAATAGTTGAAAATAGCATGTTTATATTGTTGAATTATTTTTTTTTAATTAAATCCATTATTGATTATTTGACCCAAACTTAACTTATGATATACTACTGTAGTGGACTTTTAAGAACAGTTATTACTGGGACCACTACAGAAAAATGCAGATAAAAATGTAATATTCATATTATAGAATTCACTGACCCACCCTGTAACAGTTTGAATGCAGTTTAGTAAATTGGCCAAACACCATCCCGCCATATACTATTTTTCCACCTAGTCCTGTTATTTAAAGAAATAAGACTATGCCAAGGCAGTAAAACTAGTGTATTACCAATGAGTCCCTTCACTACCACATTTTTTTATGACCAGCTGAGAGGTTATAATATTATCTTTACTTACCTACTTCTGTATTTCCAACAGTTGATAAAAAGGCAAAAAGACACTTTTTTAAAACCAGCATTTTTTCGGTCATTAGCAACTTTCCTGATGAAAGCAGGGAGACAAAAGAGCACCCAGTAACTCTGCAGTACTTCAGTGGGCAGCGTCTGTGTGTCTGAAAAGGCACACACGCTGCCGAATGAACCACGTTTGAGCCTTTAGGGGTGGCACTATATATGTTAATGTCACTGAAATTGTTTCAAAGTGTGTCAGTACCTGAGGGGCTCAGGTGAGTGAAACTTTCTAAAAATTCTTCTTGAGAATAATAATAAAAACTAAGCTTGATCAACATAAGCCAGAATGCATCAGAGGAGAGCAGAAATGCAGAATCAAGAGCTGAACAGTGGAGTAATAGTTTTTAAAGTGGCAGTTAAAAGTTTGTTTTGGGTGTGTATGGGGACAAAGAGGGTTTGGATGTTTACTTCTTTTATTTTTTATTCTCTTGATGTGTCGCCTGCTCTTCTCAGCTTTATGCCCTCTGAGTTTGTGTGTTTACATCTTGCTGTGAATGTGTGAAGCCACTGAATTAAAGACAAAGGAGAATAGGGGAAGAATGAAAAAAGTAAAAAAAAAAACACTGGCTACAAAAGAAATGTGCATTGCTCCATGCACAGCATCTTTCACTCTGGGCAACTTTTAACTGAAGAGAAGTTGCTCTAACAAATGAAAATATGAAACCATTATGGTAATTACCTCTCAATCCCCTGCTCATGTTAAATTACTAAATCAGTAAGCCACTTAAGAGATTTAATGGAAATAACAAAATTTTGAATAAATGACCCCACGCTCTCTGGTACAATCAACATACATTATGTTTTTTTATGCTTTCATGCAGGCAATCGCCGTGGCTAGAGGCATTATGTTTTCGGATTGTTTATCCATCTGTCTGTCCCATTCTCATGAACGCAATATCTCATAAACATTCAAATTTGCCACAAACATCCACTCAGACTCAACAGTGAACTCAGTAGATTATGGTGGTCAAAGCTGCTGTGACCTCATCCGTATATATTTCAAATCTTTTGAGAACATCTTGAGGGAATTTCTTCAAATATGGCACAAACGTCCACTTTGACTCATTAATGTACTAATCAGATTTTAGTGGTCAAAGGTCTAGGTCACTGTGGCCTTATCGGTCTTATTCTTGTGATTGCAACATCTTGAGTGATTTTTTCCATATTTGGTCATATGGCCATAACTCAAGAACTCGTGCTAATTCTGACAAAATTTCACACACATATCAAATAAGATATAATTATGAAGCGATGCTATCTTGTAACCAAATGGTAAAAGGTCAGCTTCACTGTGACATCATAATATTTGACGAAAACACTTCTCTGGCCATTACTCAAAGCCATGCTCAGGAGCAGAAGAGGAGATATTTGGACACATACTGAATTAGTGACATTAATCTTGGGTGTCCACCTTGAAACTGTGCTGATTGTAGGAAACTTGTGTGTCTCGGGGTTGAAAATGTTTGTGAAGCATCCATGTCTTAAAATTTTTAGCTTCTTTGCAGCAGCATCCATATTTGAAGCATCAGCAAATGTCATGGTTGAATATGAATCCAGACAGACATGTATGCAAACTGTGACTATGTAACTTATCAGATTTGCATACACCCAAGAGGGGGTAATTCTAGTTTATCATCGCCCCTACAGATATTTTAATCATGATCATTTTATCATAAATGATTATTCTGTCATTCATAATTCAGCACACAATTCCTCAGATGCACACAGAAATGCACACTTTTCAATGTTTGCAAGCAAATTTAAGCTGCAGAGCATATCTCACCTCATTTAGGTGAGGTGTCACACTTTTTTTTAATGGGTGTGTCATTTATTAGTGCCCAAGCACAAACGCGCACACACATTAGTGAAGTGTTAAACGACATATTTTCCCCCAGGGATGCATTTACAGCCAGGAAAGTGTCTTTTGCTATAGTTTAGTGAAGCATGGAGGACCTGCCTGCGTGTGTGTGTGAGGTTGTGTGTGCATCTGTGTGTCTGTGCTCATTAATACCCTTCCAGTCGGCCATGACATGTTCATTAGCCTGCTGCCTGTTTGCATTGTTAACGCTAAGCCTCAGCCAGAGCTACAGTACGTGTGTATGTTTTGCAGTACGTATCGGCATGTGTGTCAGTGTGCATGTGTGAGCTCCTAATGAGCACGAGTCCAGAAAGAAGACGCCTGCAGTTGTTCGAACGACGCAGAACCCAAATACACCGAGACAAGGCAGAGATAAGTGCTGGGATAAAGAGATGCTTAAAGGATGAACAGAAGAAGTTGAAGTTGCAAATTAAACTCATTAAACATTAGATGCTTCGCAAAAGAAAACACGAGCGCGGCGTCAACCTCCCACTTTGAAACACCACAGAGTCACATTACAGCAGTTCCATCATTCTGCGTTGATTGCTGTTTCATCTCATTTATTTTTGGGTCGTTTTTTTTTGTAAGTTGTTAAGCCTGCGGCAAAGTAAACACCACAGGTTCTGTTTTCATGCAGGTTCTTTGTGTGAAGTGGTTTAATATCAGTATGTTTGACTTTGTTTCGTCACCAAAGGTCATCAATGCTTTTGATTACAAAGAGGACATAAAAATTTGCAATGATTTGGATTGATTTGTATTTCTTTTGACATTCAAAAGAAAATACACATTTTTTTTTACAGCAAGCTTGTGTAATGTTTCCTCCCCGTGGCCCAGTAAGGGTGACTCCCTGTCGGGTTCATGCATCATCGTCTTATTCCCTGTTGCCTGTCTGGGCTGTTGAGATCTTGTTTGGTTGATGCATTGGTCCTTTAAGCATCCCAGGTCTCCAAGGGACGCTGCAGCTATGGTGTTACTCCCAGAAGAGCAAGAAAAAAAGATGATCTTAGTGCTGTGTCTGTGCTGCTTTCTGGTCTGTTGAAGCTACTTTGGTTAGAACTTAAGTGTCTGTGTTTCTTATTTACTGGATTTCTTCATTTATAAAAGCTAAAAATGCTGAGGCCAGAAACACTCTCTCTTTGACTGACTGATACCAAACTGTGTGTGTGAGTATGTCGTCATGTAACCTTTGTTCATCCAATTATTCACTGAAAAAAAAACACACAGTCATGACCAAAGTGACCTTGAAAGTAATACAGATGTACAGAAATTGTAGGGTTACCATTTAAGGCTGTTTTTTTTCTTCAGTGGGAATGTTAAAGAATGCCCTAAATCACCTTATTGCCAAGTCTTTGCTGACAGGATCGATACCTCTCTCATGTCTGTACAAGGGATGGATATTGTAAGTAATTTCCAGATTTGAGAACTCGTATTAACTTATCAAGCACTCAGGAAAAGAAATGAACACAAGCAAAAATGCCAGTAATGGTTAAGGTTAGCCTTTTTTGTGCAGCACTGACTGTAAAGATTGACTATGATACGCAGGTTAAACGTTATATAGCTTTCTCTGCACATTCATTTTTTTCTTTTGTACATGCACACAATCATTCTGTAGTCACACATTTATTTTTTATGTGTAAAATATTGTAAGACAAATTGCTTATTAACTTTAATTGTTGACCTCCTTCTTCCACCTCCTTCCATCCTAAATCCTGCTTTTTTAATCTTCCTCACTGATTTATTGTTGTGACCATGTCCTTTCTGTCTAATTACTCTACTGTACTTGTTTCCTTCCTTCATTCCTACCTTTTTAGCTCCATTCTGTCTCGCCCAACATCCGTCTTCTCCATAAAGTTCTTACCTCTATTATTTCCTCGGTTCTTTGTTCCTTCCTGTTACCTTTTTGGTGCATCCATTTTCCCTCATTATTGTCTTTCCACCTTTCCACCCACTGATTTTCATTTCTCCCTGTCCAATTCTCTTTCATTTTTCACACCATTCTCTTGTTCTACCTGTTCCCCCGCTCTCGTTTTGCTTTTGTTTTTCACCTCAGTTTAGTTCAGTCGATCTGAAGACTCTTCAAGGCCCAATTTGAGTGCACCGTGCACGGAGAGGAGCGCTCTCTTCTCCTCCGCTTTCATTTCCTCTCATAACCTCCCACTCCATCTCTTTCTCTCCCAGGGGTCAGGTTTGTGCCTTGAGTGACATACAAGACAGTGAAGGTCTCGTGAAGGTTGTCCTGTCATGCCTGTCAACATTTCAGGATGTTATTTTCCCTTTAAGGTTCTAGCTGCATTGATTCACTTTGCCTACGTTCTTCGACATGTACACACACACACATGCACGCCCACACACATGCAAGCGCACACAGCAGCAGGGTTTTGACTGCCTGAGCTGTTTATGAAGCATAGCAGCAGGTTGTTGAGAGCTGCAAATGCCTCATTATGTAAGAAGTGTTTACCAGATGCCAGTCTACAGTTTCAGTTGTCCTCTGCCTCGCTTTCTCTAACACTCTGTCTCACTCTTTCACTTGCTGTAGGCAAAGCAATCATTATGACTCC
This sequence comes from Plectropomus leopardus, assembly GCF_008729295.1. NCBI lineage: Eukaryota > Metazoa > Chordata > Actinopteri > Perciformes > Serranidae > Plectropomus > Plectropomus leopardus. Next base: position 7,083,308 of record NC_056484.1, read on the forward strand.
CTCTCTGGTATCTGACTGTCCATATCTCTGTTTGTCTGTCTCTTGTTCATACTTTAATTCCAATTTTACATTACATAAACTCCATCTATACATCTTATTACATCACACACACATCCAGGTGTCAGAGTGAATTAGTCTGAAATTATGAGAAATTATAATAGAATAAAATCAGCAATATAATACTTAAGTGACACCAATCATCTTGAAGGTAGAATGTGACAGCACCATAATTTCTCACAGGAAGTGTTTAATTGGCAGGCTGTCATTGTTTATTTGATGTAGTCCAGATTGGAAGCCAAAATTCAGTTCCTGTGAAGCTCTTCCAAAGCAACCCAAAACAATTACTTTTGTCGTCTCCTCCTGTCTTGTATCCAGCCCAAGCAGCGCACCTCTCTGTCTTCATCCCTGGACGTCCAGAGGCCGGTCAACCACAGCTGCGAGCCCAGCGAGGTGAGCTCATCCTTGGGCTACGCCAGCTTCAGCACCAGCCCGCCTGCCAGCCCGCCGCTCAGCCCCAACCAGGAGGACTCGGCGGGCTCCAACGACGACTGTCAGCTCGCAGGTAAGAGTCGCGAAACGGGCAGGAGGGTGGGAGGGTGATTTTAAAAGCTGTCATTCAGCCAGGAGAGTGAGTGAGTGTTGGCTCTGCTGAAATACACTCTATCCTGACCTCTCTTCTCCCCGAAGAGGAGGATCAGCAGAAACACAAATATTTTCTCAAGGGGAATTTCACAATATGAAAACTTGTAATGTCAGGTCTCTTGACTTTGCTGTGTGGACGCCAAGCAAACTTTAGACTTTAGGATTGATTGTTGTCATTCAAGGCTGTGAAGATACGCACTTAATGCTCGAGATCTCTGGAATAATAGTAGTTGCATTGTACAGTTTAAAACAGTTATTTCTCTAAGGAACGTTTATGGACAGAGAGTGCATTGCAGTTAGACGTGGAATGAATGGAACAGGGTTTATACAGTCATGAAAAACCTGGAAAAGTCACAGAATTTGCAAATAACAATTTCCAGCCCTGGAAAAGTTTTGGAAAACTAAATATGAACTAAATATGAGTTATATTTAAATACTCTGTTTTAATCCTTTTTTTAAATAATATATATTTTAAATTTATTTATGTAGTAATGAAACAGAACCAATAAGGCGTATCTATTCTCGTTTCAGAGAATGTACAGTTGAGTTTGCCTCAAAGTCATAGAAAGGTCCTCGACATTTATTGCTAAAAAGGTGTAAGAACCCTGATATAAACTAGTCAGTCCAAAATGGGAGATCTTTGTAGAATCTGACATATATCATGTTCATTCGATTGCTGGTTACTTGGTGAGTGGTGAGGTTATTTCAGCACCATTCAGTTATGGTATCAATAATACATGTGCACACAATCACTCTGAAGGTCAATTTATTGAGTGTTTGTACAACACACCACCTTTGGCCTTGTGGTGCGTTCATTTGTTAGCTGTCTTGATTATTATAAAGCTGCTCAAGCTATATAGTTTTTATGGCTAGTGTCGAAGCCTCTTGTGTCATTCACTTTCTTTGTTGCCTCAGTGCTGGTATTGTTTAAACTCTTTCAGCCTGGAAACCAAATTAAACTTTGACCCTCTTGCTCTTGGCTCCAGGAAACTAAAATCATATTTCCACTGCTGTCATACTTGAGCCAAGAGGCAAACACCTTAAAGGCTAACAACAGCTCTTCGAGAGAGCTGCTGGACTCTGATGGACTGTGGGAGGAGTGGAGGGCTCACCATGAAAACTGAAATATCTTTGTCTCAGGGGAAATAAAGATACGATTCTATATCAGGCTGAAATTGACCAAATATAGGCAAGTTTCAGAAATAATTTTAAAGTTTTTGTCATATTGGCTTTTTTTTACCCATGATTTCAGCCTTCGGTGTTACAGTATGTGAGCACTAATAATAATTCCTCTCAGGGTTTTGACCTTTAGAAAAAGTCCTGTGGGTCTGACAGATGTATGGCCGCACAACATGCCTTATTAATGTTAGACCTACTGGGGTTTTTCCTCGGTGGAAGAGCATCAGTATTAAGGCTGGGTGCACTGTGATATGAAAGTTGAAGATTATCATACCATATACATTTAATGATAATAATAATAATACTGATAGTAATAATACACTTTATTTGTATAAAACATACAAGAAATGCAGCCCAGCCTACTTTACAACAATTAAAATGACATGCACCAAGTCCCTCACATTAAAAGACATAGAAGACATTAAGACATATAAAAAAACGCATGTAAAAATAAGAAAAGATAAAACCCACTTGATGATACTAGTAAAAGTAAGATTAAAAAATAAGGACAAAAATAGAATGCACCGATACATAACATAAGATGGAAAATAAAACCCACTGAGATAATATTAAGAAAAATAAAGCTAAAGATAGTGTATAAAATGCATTTTGCATAATTTTCTTTTAAAAATATTGAGCGAGGTGTCGTCTCTGATATCAGTAGGTTTTATCAGTGTTTTTATCTCCGATATTTTTAACAGAGACTTTTTATTTTACTTTACTATTGATTCTTTTATTTTAAAAAAATGTTCAAGTCTGAAATATAGCAATAAAACATTTGTTAAACCAAAACTAATCCGTCTATTCGTAGTAATATTTGTACTGGTATTGTTATCTTTTTAACAATACCATACTCTATTAAGTAAAGGGCTTATATAACCACTAAGTGCCAAAGCAGGTAAAAATAATGGGTGCCGTCAGAAAGTGATATGGTGCATACTTGCAGTGCTACTGTAGCTGGCATGCTACCTGGGAATATGCTAGTGCACGTCAGTCACAATAGCACTTCAACCTACCATGCTAACCGTCAGTTATTACCCGAATTACAGTGATTCCATTGAAATTAATGTTTTTTTTATATACTATTATTTCAAAAGTTTTTGAGGTAAAAACTGAAATTATCAAGTATATTAATCTCACTCAATCTTAATCTCTCATGTGTTCGGCTTGGAAATTAGGATGCAAACGAGCACTTTCAGCTGAAAACTCTACCAGATATCTTAAAAACTCTCCAAGACAGCAGCAAAAGATGCTCTATTAGTCTCGCTGGGAGTCTCTTTTACTGTCAGAACAGATGAAACACTGTTAGTTTCATCTGAACTCCTCGGTATCCCGGTGCCACACTTTGCTCCAGACCTCCGTTTCCTTTGTGTCACTTCCTAGTCACTCGCTTTATGCGTTGCCATAGCGACGAGATTCCTTGTTGTCATGGCAAATTGGTGGCCGTAGCGATAGTTAACTGCTGACGTGGTTATGAATACTTCCTTCTCTCACCTGGGTTTCAGTCCAACTGTCCCTAACACCCCGCTGATATCAGGCTCTGACAGACGAGGCAGAACAAGGGAAGTCGACCAGGGAGGGTTTTTCTCTCTTTGTGAGTGTGTGTGTGTGTGTGTGGATGTGTGTGTGTGTCATCCAGGAGCAGTTCAGAGGCCCATCTAGTCTTTCATCTGTGTAGTGCCTAGAACGAAATGCACATTCGTTATCAATCCACAGGTGTGTGCACTCACACAGACACACTCACACACACACACACACACACACACACACACACACACACACACAGTAGTGTAAAACTGAATGAGACATCTTCATCTACTATTCTCATTGAAGCATCGCCTGGCATTTATGTAACCGGAGTGTGTTATTTCCCTGTTAAACCTACATAATGACTCAAGGGCCTGACACTGATGTCTGGCTAATGTCATCTAAGGACAGACTGAGGAGCAGTTATTGATCACAGTGTTGAAAAGCTCCACACTTGCTCAATTTACTGTCAATTTACTTATCAAAGTCATTTTGGGACTGCTAAGTTGTAGATACATGAGAATTTTATGACGAAGAAGATGCTTTAATAGTGATGCTGGTGATTAGTTTCCATGTATTTAGTATGGATAGCTATGGGTAGTATATCTTATTTGCATTCATACTCCTTGCTATGTTTTTAAATAAAAGAGGGACATTTTCTGATAATGACATCTAGATTTATATTTGAGACAAGGCAGACATCTCTATGGCCAATATCTCCAACACCAAAACAATACATGTTTATAAATAGCACTACAGATTAGATATTTGGATATTTTTGTGGCACAAACTACCCAGAAATTTTTCTGTATTTCACTCCTATTTAGTGCATCTTTATCTTTATCTTTATCTTTATCGTCAGTTAAAAACATTAACTGTCACCAGCATTACCTAACAGTAACAAGTTGCAAGTCAGTTATTATTTTTCCTCTCTTTTTGGATTTTCCTAAATTTAACCCAAACACTCTACTTGTATAATATTATTTGCAGCATTTGAAATGTTCCTATGATTTTTGCTTGAGGTTGACTGTTGATGCAAAAGCTGTGCAACTCGCACCAGTGGAGGAAAAACTGTCCTCTCCTCTTCCTCTCTTTAAATTTGATTAGAGTTCACTTTGAATCTCTGCTGTCAGATGATTTGCTGTAACACCGCTGTCAAAACAGGTAAAAAGTACATTTACATCCGGAAACTGCAAAGCACTCATAGTAATATGTGTACGTGTATTTTGTGTGTGTCTCTCTCGCTCTCCTTGCCTGAAGATCCAACACCAGGAATAGATTGGCACCAATTTATTTTTCCATTTAATTTTTTCTCTATTTTATTCCCCTCCTCCTTCTTTTTTCTGCTACTCTGCTCATCCCTCCTGCTCTCTCTACTTATTAGCTTTATAAGGCCCATTGTGGGGTTTCCATGGTAACAAGTGGCTTACAGAAAGAGAGACAGAGAGAGAGAGAGAGAATGAGAGAAAGAGGGAGTATATATGTATGTGGGTACAGAAGGCAAAGAGTCACAGAATTCAAAGGATGCCAGTGAGAAAGAGAGTGGGTGAGAGAGAGAGAATGAGAGTCTAACGTTGCAGGGTGGGGGGAGCTGATGATGAACGAAAATCATGAAAATGGAGAAATGAAATGTGAGATTTCAAGGGGTTGGATAGAGAAATGAGGACAAGAAAGTGAAGGAAACATTTTTTTTCTTGCCTGCACACCATAAAAGGTCTTTCCTTCCTTCCTCACAATATTCGTCTCTCTCTTTTTTATTCCTTGCATTTTCTTCCTAAAAATCCTGAACCGCTCTTCGACTCCAACCCAACATTTATACATAAATCTCCGGCCCTGCAGCACAGTATGCAGGTGTCAGCCACCTGCGTGGGCAGTTGGATAAAAAGGAGGCCTATTTATAACCCGATCCATCACTGGTGCTGCTGTTGATGCTACAGAACTACAGTTTACGTAATGTTGGACATTGCCGGAGAAGATATTCCCTCAGTGCCCTCGGTGCACAGTGCCAAGTGCAATGCAGTGTTATGCAAAAGCAGTGCAACTGTAGACGCAGTTGTCCTCCATGAATTATGCAGTGCCCCCTGCGACAAGTCAGTAACAAACAGGCACAAACCTGCAGGTCTGTATTATTCATCTGGAGGCTTTTAAGTTGCTGCGACACCTCACAGCTTCTCATACACACCTGGTTAATACAACATGGGACACGTTCTAATGTTTTTTTGCCTATCACACCAATATTTGAAGCTCCACTAATCATTGTTCTAATGTAAGCGATGGGCCAGTTTATAGCTTTTTAGCTTTTTTTTTGTGTGTGTGTGTGTGTGTGTATGTGTGTGTTAGTTTCTGTTTTACAGACTAAAACTTAAATGTTTTGATTTGGTTTTTCTGCTCTCACAAGCAGCAGGAAGTTGTTTGTAGAGAAAAAGCTCAGATAAATCTGCTAAGCACTTAATGTAAGACAGACACAGTTATAACCCTTCTTTATACACATTTTCTGTCTTGGCTTGACGTGGTTTGACCCAGCTCATCAGCCCAGCATGGCAAAGATTTGCATCTCCATACAAAAGGGCTACCCACTTAAAGTTGTGCTTTTAACTGATGATGCTCGTCTTGAGTTGATGGTGTTCATGAGCAGTGCCCTTTTCAGCATTGTTTACTGTTGCACTTTGCAACTTTTGTTTGTAGCCAGCTGCTTAATGTCATGGGTTTTATGGCTGTTGTTTTCGATTTTGCTCGGCATCTACCACCTATTGCTTGAAGTATAGAAACGGGATCTCTGAGTGGATCTAGAATCGTCACTGAATGTTGATGCCGAATTATCCCTAAGTGATGGCGAAGACCATCTGACAACACCGCGACTTGCTTGGATGTGCTTTGACGTGACTCTAGAGGTGGTCCATCTTGGGGGCAAGCTTGGCACAACATAGCGTGTTTTAACTGGTAATTGAAAAGCAAATAAACACAAAATAGTTTGACTTGGTGTGAGCAAAAGTGCCAGTGGAAAAGCCCTATTAGCGACTAGCTGGAGCACATAATGGAGCACTTGGCAGCTAAAGAGCTAGATGTTTACCTTATGAGTTGGTGGAGAACAAAACAAAGTTAAAAGGAACGTTAATATTTGAGTTAGATTTGTCAGGTAGCCAGAAGTACTACTCCAAATGAGTGCTGATGTTAATCCTGCTCAATATGTTAAAAGGCAACATGTTAGCCAAAATTGTAGTCTCTTGTCATGCTTGCTGCTACTTCTCCAGCACACACAACAAGCATTTAAAAGCAAGCCACAACCTCATACTAATGCGATTACAGCAGGCAGGTTAAATGCACTTTGCAGTTTGCTACAAGGTTTTTTGGTGGACTTCTCTCTGGCTTTATGTTCGATAGGACAACACTTCATCCTGCTTACCCTGATTAACGTCATTCTAGTCCAGATCACCACATCAGGCTGGGTACACTATGTTTTATCTGCGGTGTTTAGCATTTCAGACAGGAAAAGCATTTTTTCCTCTCTGACTAACACACTTAGCCTCGCTTTATGAAATACTCATTTGATCTACATACATAAAATTTCTCACGTTTTTTCTGACATGTAAGACTTTTAAATTACTGTAAGAAAATTAAATTGTCTTAATTAGTTGTGGAAAAACAGCTGCCTGAAATAACATGACATCATACTCTCTTCATAATGCAAAAAAACTGCCACAAAGGGGCAGAGTGATCGATGAGCTCTTATAGTTAATGAGCCATAAATGGCAAAGCTGCTCCGTATGTGTGTGAGTGCGGCACCGGCTGTGTGTTTACTTGAAAGACCTAAGTTCATTAAACCTCCAGTGCTTGATTCAGTCCTTTTGTTCTGAAATATCACACGCTCCACTTGTACCTTGACATCAGCTCACAACTGTGTGCACACCCTTCTGCGCAAATGCACAATAGGTTTGTCAGCCTGCTGCGCTTGATCATTAAGTCATACTCAAAGTCAGCAGCGCCTTTGTTTGTAGCGTTAATGTGACGGTCGTGCACACACATGCCCATATACACATGGATTTTCTCATGGACACCTCAGCTTTGCCCTTTCCTTTTTGTCATGTACAATCACATTTGAAGCCATTTCCTTTTTGTGTGTTCAGTATAGCCCAAAGCTTAATGTAATAAACCTAATTTGTGGCCACTGATAATGACCATTTACATATTTAATTATAACCATGCCTGAAAGGTATTCTATGCAAGATTTTCCTAAATTGGCATGCAGGTGAAGTTATTAAAAAAGGCAGCAACCAAGTGCCTGACAGTATGCAGCACGCATCCAAGGGGATGTTAGAAAAATCGCAGACACAGTGCTGAATATAGCAAAACAAAACACCATCCTGGTAATGGCTTTCATATTTCTTTTTTTGGCGATGCTGTTGACAAAAATTAGCCAGCAAATGCTTTTTTTGCAAATAAAGTCATATATTAGCGTGGTGTCCAAATGGAGGGCATGCAAGTGGAGGCAAAGACTAAAAACACTGCGCAAAAGCCAATGATTTGCGCTGTTTACAACTGTTCCATTTAGTCAAAATTGGAAAGAACAAAGGCCTCTTTAAGTCCCAAGAGTAGAAGAAAGTGAAGTGGAGAAGTAAAAGAAAAAAAACTCACTGAGAATCAGCGGCAGATGTCGATAATAAACCTCCATCCTTAGTCATGTTTATAAGTGTTCAGCATTCTTTGAGTTGGATGCAATTACAATGTGCTGTTTCAGCAGACCTTTGGGAACGATCAGGCAAGTAGTAAGTAGAAAAAAAGTTTCTTGAGTTAGCTAACATTAGCTAGTAACACTAGCCGGACAGTTGTGCATCTGGGTACAGAGTTGAAATATAAAAAAAACAGTTATACTCAACCACATTTACTCACTCGGCCAAAAACAAGATGTTGGTCGATAAAGTCTTGGACCCAACCACGTACAAAATAGTTGTAGTAATTGTATGCTTTAATCAGCTGGCAGAGTAACGTTAAAATGTAATTTATAACAACAGTCGTGCCAGCTTTGGATGAATGAATCACATCCAACAAGATAACTACTGACGACTGCGGCTCAGAAGCAGGTTATCCCCTTTTCGGAAGACTGGCCGCCCCCAGCTCCTCCAGTCTGCATATGAAAGAATTCTAGGGCAAGAAGCTGAACCCGAAATTGCTCCTTATGACTGTGTCATCGCCGTGTTAGTGTGTGTGACTCAGTCTAAACTGAGTAACAGGTGGTACCTTGTTTGGTAGCTTAGGCCACTCATGTGTGAATGTGTGTGTGTGGCTCAATGTAATTGCATTTACCGTACTGCCAACTTCCAAGCCATGCAGTATATGAATTTATTTCTTCCTTTTCTTCATCTGAATTTGTCATAATAGTCACATGATTGCAAACAACCTTTCCTGCATAACATAGTTTTCCCTCTTTTTCTCCTCATTTTGCAATAAGCAGAAAAGCATTGTGACTGTCGGTAGACTTGCTCTCACTTTACATAAAATGGCAGGAATTTTCCCTGCTGTTCTACCCAGGTTGAATGTGCTGAATGTTTGCCTCCCCCCTGTTGTGTGGCAGAAGGCAAATGTGATGAAATTATAGCTCTTTCTGCACTTTTGCACTCAAGGGTGAAAGAGGATCAATCAACGATGAAAGCTGTTAAGTCAAATTTCACAGGTGGGAGAGAGAAGGAGAAAAGTAGAGACAAATCCAGCAATTTTCTTGTTTATGGGGTTTTGTTTCTGTCTTTGCAGAATACCGTCTCTTTGTGAAGCTTCTAAGTGATTCAATTTTTGGGACACTTTTTAGTCAGTGGTGTTGAGTCTTATTGTTTCTTACAATCAGTCGTCCTTGTATACACCTCTCTGATACAGAATACGTTCGGGCACCGCCGGTCTTTGTAGTAAAATGTCCTCTCCAAACTGTGCGGCCCTCAGAGATGTAGCTCTAATTACCTCCAAATTTCCATTGATAAGCAGGATTGTTTTGATCACACGTTCTATGCGCTTGTATTGTTCAGTTTTGACCTCAGGCATTTCTGCTAGACAGTGATGTGTGTTTGATTTAATTTGTCTAATAATTTGATTTACAGCCACATACCTACAAAACTAACAACACTCTCATCAGCCTCAGCTGTACTTTATATTTAGTGCTAATTAAAAAATGCTAACATGCTTAACTTTTATAGTGAACTTCATAAAACAGCTTAAAGGTATATTATTAGGAATTGATGGTTACTTTTTGTAAACACAGCAAGCCACTATTCATTTTCTCCAGGATTTTGCAGTCTGTTTTTGGGATTGTTTACAGCCTCAAATGCATTGTTTTATTTTCTCAATGACATTGTGAAGGCAATTGAAAATTGCAAAAAGTTCTGTCACATATTCTTTGCTCATTATTGTAGGGTGGGGTAAACAGATAATCATCTGTGATCAGCTGTTGCTGCCGACACGGTACTGAAGAACTGTCTATGTGAGCCACTCTCCTCCTCATGTCTCTGCCCGATTAGCAAGAGCTAACATGTCACAACTTGATGTTATTCATACTTGTAATATTTTGCTGCATGGGCAGAGGCCCGGCAGCAGTAGTTAACATCCAAAACAGAGCCGTTAATTTCACAATGACACTAAAACAGCTCAACTTCATCATCAAACCAGTTAATAACCATTGGGTGATTTTAGCCGTGTTATGCTACAAGTTAGCCCTGTCACTGTGTAAGTGACTCTGTCAGGCCCAGAGCTCACACTCCTAGAATTAGTAATCTCATGATAAACAGAGGGAAAGACTGAGCGAATCAATACACTGCACACAGCTCGAGCGAATCAATACACTGCACACAGCTCTACAATGAAATTAGATTTTAACAATCTTAAAAGGTAAAATTTGCAATAAAGTTGCAGCGATTGGATAAGACTGTAAGGTTGCAGATTGATAGAGACTGGTGAAAGTGAAACCAACACTAACTTCATTCTCATTGTGGAACAAGCTTTCTCCACAGGGCGAATCGCCTCACTGTATTTGCAGTGGGGTTTTTTCAGCACTGTGTTTGCAATTTTTGTTGGGCGCCTGGTCGCTACCCTTTAGTAAAGTCCTGACATCATGCTGTTATTGGAAAAGATTGCAGCTGATAAATGTCTTGAAAATAGCAAATTAAGAAGAAAATACAGTCAGAGTCTATGCAGATAAATACACTGTCACACACTACTACTGGGTCATACATGATGCTTACTTTTATCTGAGTCCAAACATTGTTTTTTAGGAAAATCTTGCATAATGTTACTTTAACATCAGCATGTTACTGTTGTTATTGTAAACATGTTAGCACACTGATGGCAGCAGTTATCTTAAAGAAGTGCTGTGCTCAAGTACAGCTTCACGGAGCTGCTAGCATATCTGTACGTGATGGTGAGTCATGTTAAGAAACTCTGAACACAAAAGAGGCTCACACAGACACGCAGACTCAAATCCAAACAACAAAACAGAGAGTAGAATTCAGTCAGGTGCGGAGAGGAACTCATCCCTCTGTTGATCCCATTCAGCAGTAGTGACGAGGACAATAACGGACCTGAGTGGACTGAATAAAGTGCAGATTTATGGAGTACATTTTATTCTTATGAGTGTTTTGTCATGCTACCTGTGACAATGATGGAAATGAATTCTGGGTGTTTTGTCCCTAACACAGTCTGATGTGTTGCATCTCAAATATATTTATATGTCCTCACCAAAGCAAAATAACCACACATGCTCATTCAGGGCTGAGATACAAACACATGCGCACATGCATCCCACACACGCATGCACACACACACACACACACACACACACACACACACACACAAACACACAGTTTATTGGTGACAATCTTGTTTAACTCTCACTGTCCCTCTCCGTCTCACACTTACAGTACACACTGACACACACACACACACACACACACAAATGGAATTTCAATGAGTGTAGTGAGAGACTGCTGTCACTCCCAACTTCAGGAGACTTGAAAAATAGGTTACCGCGGGAGACGAGCCAGTTGCCGTGGCAATATACTCTGCGTACTTGAATCAGGAATGAAAGTGTGGATTCAATATCTACAGACTGGCCCCTCGCTACCTTAAGGCTGGGGTGACATACATACTATCAGACATGAAGTAATGCTCTCAGCAGGGAGTCCCATCCCTCCCATTCCTGCCGCCCACAGGAGGAGCAGGGGGTTAAGACTGTTTGCACCCGTTTGTGTAACGCTGGCCTGGTGTCACAGATCTGACGCTGAGTTTTTAGCATGCACATCCAGTCACAAAATGCAAAAAAGATGAAGATAGGGAAAACTGTTCCCCAGTTTAATCTTGGAACATGATAAGCCAGTGAAATTTTCACTCAGCATTGAAATAAATTAAATTAGAGATGCAGATTTGGGGATTATATGTATTACTTTATGTGATTACTTTCTAGATCTTGTGGAAGACCTCTTGACAGAAAATGATGAATAATCAATTTTTTTAAAAAACAAAACCTGCTGTAATGCTTTAGAGTAAGCAGTTTGTGTTAAACTACATCACATTTCCTAACAATTGTCAACCTGACTTTGTTGCACCTTGAAGGGGGCATATCATGCTCATTATCAGGTTCTTATTTGTATTTTAGGTTTGTATTGGAACATGTTTAAATGCTTTTGTCGAAAATACTTTGACTTTGTCATTTGGTCTGAGCTGTATCTACCCTCAGTATGAGATGCTCTGTTTTAGAGCTGTAATCTTTAAGACCCCCTCCTGACAAAGTCCAGTCTTCTCTGATTGGTCAACATTTCTGGGTCCTCCATATCTCAGTGTCTCTCTAATGGACAGCTGCGGTGAAAGATTACCAATAAAAGCTCTTATACCAAAATCTTCAGAACAGGACATGTCCCAGCAGGAATATGATCCAAAATCTAAAACAGATTTACATTTGCAATTAATATTACATGTTTCCCCAACATTAGCATGTAGCTACATGTAGCAGTGTAATGCAAACACTTACATTACCACGTATTGAACAGACGATCAGATGATGATAGAATAAAATCCATCACAAATCAACATCAGCTGGTGTCGAAGGTAGAAAAACATGTTAGAAACAAAGTATTCAGAATGTTCTAAACCCAAAAAGGGGTGAAATAACGACACCAGTAGCCACAATTTCATGTCTCCCGGACGTCAGGATGTAGTCACGTAGCAGTGTAATAGTGTTGTTTTATATATAAATATGACTTTAACTTAAAATTATGAAAGCCAAATGTTTCTTTTACCTCCCCTCAGACTAAAAAGTTTGTTTTTGCGTTACTTCCATATTCAGTGCTTTTTGCTAATGCAGAAGTATCTTGACTAGTCACTGGGACTTATGAGGGCTTAATATCCGACCTTTGGTGTAATTGAAACTCAGTGCTACTTAGGAATGCTTTTATGCCTTTTAGCTAATGCTTGTGGCATTTCCAACAGCACTTGAAGGCAGCACTTCCACAGCTCTCACATGCAATTCATTGAATTTCCTGTTACCTTAACACCTTCTCAAATCAACGATCTAGACTTGAAATAATATCCTTTCATCATCAAACCAAGTAGCAGCCCATCAGTCTTACTTAGTCTTAGCCTAGCACCGACCTAGTGCTAGCTTAGACCCTGATAATGATTTATCCAGGCCGGTGGCGCTTAGGAAACAGGGTTCAGTCTTAAATCTCTGCGATGACTGACAGCTCAGATATTACTCTGTAGTTTTTAATAACAGTCAGTGCAGCCCCAACAGAGATAAAGTGATGAACACGGCGCTATCAGTTGTTTGGATCATCTCCCAGCTCCTCCTGCCATCACACACAAACACACTGACACAAACACACACAAACACACAGAGGAAGACATCCCACTGTATGAGAGATTGTGTGTGTAGTATTTATAGTGTTTGTGCATCTGTCTGCATTCACGGGCTCAAAACCGACTGAAACGATAAAGGCGTGGCAAGTTTATCTGTATTGCACCTTTGAACAACAAGGCAATTCAGAGTGTTCTATAGAAAGTCATTAAGAAAACATACACAAGGAGCACCGAGCAACACAGAAAGACACAAGATTTTAATAAGCGTAAAACACAATAAAACAGAAGATAAAAAGAAGAAAATAGTCAAATTAACATTTGATTTGAAATTACAGCGCAAGATATGAATATTCGAAATCAATAAAATGCTGTAGATAACAAAAAAGAGACACGAAATGGGAGGTTTGGCATCCTCCATGAAAATGTTGATGTTCACCAAGAAAGGCAAATGTTTTACAGCAGCAGTTGTTACTGCAAAACAGAATGGAAAATTCATGTCATTATACTGTGCTGCACAGCGGCAGATTGGTTAGAGCACATGTTCACACACCTTGCAATGTAAGTGGGCTCCACTCTTCTGCAGTGCAGTGCATTTGGGTATCAGATTTTTCCATGCAGTTCATTTCATATTTCTGCATTTTCAGCAATGCTCTGAAACACATTCAGCTGTCAGTGTACACAGTGTTTTTTCTACTTGAAATTGGGGTTGAAATGGGAAACTTTTAGTGACCTCTCCGGCTGTTCGCTCTTCTTACTTATCAGCAAGATTTGGGTTATAGAATGTGCTTGGTGAGCGTGGAGTCAGACGACATGTCAGTGACTGGCGGGGTGACTTAAATGCGAGGGATAACTAGCTCTTCCTTTCTTTATCAGTGAATCCCAAAAGGCGTGAGGTTGGGTAGAGGGGGGAGAAATTACAACTGATCTAAGAGCTGGGTTTTCAACACGCTGACATTTAAGCTATGGTGTTTTATCTTTATTTCGTTGGGGCTGCTGCTTGTCGGGGAGAATCATTTTGAGCCTGGCAGATGGATGTCGCAGACTGATCCAAAAACCGTCCATCAGTAATTTAACTCCAGATCGGCTCAGGATAACGACGCAGCAAGATGACTCGTCACATCTTTTTTGCAGATGCAGATTTACTGTTATTAAATAGTTTTTATCACTTTTTTAAAATGGGAATTTAAATAATTTCATGACTATCTGTCAGTGTGAAAATCAGTAGTAAATTACGTTTCTTGGATAAAATTCTCCAGAGATGATGCAGCCCAACCTGCTGTGTGCTCTGTGGAATGAATGGATTTAGTACCTCAGATCAAACCTTACTCCCATCTCCCCGGTTTCTTTTACCTCCTATTCTGACATATAACCTCCAGCTCTGTATCCCCACTCTTTCATTTTTCCACCTCTTCCACCCCTCTGCCATTCAATCTCTCATTCTGTCACTCACTTATTTCTCCAGCCACTTTTCTGAGCTCTCATTTGCTTCTGTCTCGCTCTCTCTGCCTGTCATTCACTGTTATGTGCTCTCTGCCCGCCCCCTCACTTTCCCTCAGCCTCGCTGCTAGTTATCAAGCCTTCTTCAGCTTTTCAGTTGTGCTGTATTGCTACAGTTTGCCTCTCATAACTCATTTGCTCTATCTCTCTTTTTTTCTCCCTCGCTCTGTCGCCCACTCCCTACCTCTTCTCCCTCTGTTTTCTTTCCGCCCATCCTGAACAGTGGGCAAGAAACTGGTGGTGCTGACCGCTGCAGCAAGAATTTATTAATGAGCAATTAAACACGTCTGAGATTCTTGCAGCATGTGTGAAAATAAGGGAAAGTTCTCTAATCAAGGATATACAGTTCATTTTTACCAGCTGTGAAAGCAGAGCTGATTTTGTTTGTTTGTGTGTGTGTGTGTGTGTGTGTGTGTGTGTGTGTGTGTGTGTGTGTGTGTGTGTGTGTGTGTTTATCATCATCACAAAGTATGTTCCTTAAGACACCTACTGCAGAGGGGACTACCTCAGAAGCTATTTGAAGTATTTTGCCAGATGTTCATAGGCCTGTCTTCCTGTTTATGGACAGATTTTTCACAACCATGCAAGATACAGTCATGAAACTTTGCATGTGGCGCTTTGTGCACCACAAGCCGAGTGCCATCTACAGTAGTAAGATTATATGGGAGAGATGGCAGCCATTGCTACAGCCAATATCTCCAACACTCTGCATCTCACACTAAAACAATGAATACTGATAAAAAGCACCACATGTAAAAGGAAAAGTTATGTATTTTGTACTATGAGATTAATTGTCCCTTTAAGCCACAGTAGCCATCATTTTACAGATGCCTCTCCCCTTTTGTTTTTCCCTCACTTTGACTTGTTCTGGATTTAGACATTGTATAAAGGGCTTCACCTATAATGCAGGTGCTTTATGAAGTGATGACTTTCATAAGAAATAGAGAAAGTTATTCTGGAGAAGCTTTACATGCCAATATTAGACAGTTAAAGACAATATCAATGCAATATAATATATTCTACTAATTCTAAGCAGTTTTTTTGAGTAGGCACTGTGTTCACACTGTAAAATACACAAGCATACTCAAAATACTCAGTATTCACAGTAAAAAAGCTTCCACTATTGTCTTGCATTGCCAAAAGGAAATGGAGAAGCTGCTTACAGCTGCATAGCATTGCAACAAATAGCAGATGATGGTGAGGCAGCTGGAGGAAGAGTTTAGAAAACAAACATTAAAAAAACGTGTTAAATCTTTGGAAGAAGATTTAGCTTTTTCAATTCAAATAGCAGTGTTATTTCAAGTCCTTGTCAGATTGATGTTTGTTTGTGCATGTACAGACCTTTTTTGACAGTCTGACATAAAGCAGAGGTGTAACTAATGGCATTCATCATGCTGCATTCCATTTAAGTGTACACGTTCCAGGCCTTTGATATTGTGCATGCGGCCTCACTGTTATGGCTTACTGAGGTCCCTAAATCGAACTGAACCATTGTTAATGTTTTTAGCTATGCCTGTGTTTTTACTGCAATGACAAGTTAAAATATCTACTGTGGAAAAATGGTTTATGACATCATTCCCTGTTCCTACAAAAAGGTAAAGCATTTTTGTTTTATTTTACTGCAAAAACAGGATCCCAGAGCACATACTGTTTACAATATGATACAGGATGTAGGACTGCGGCACAGATGTATGTGTCTAAAATGCTTAGATATAATAAGTAATAAATTTAAGTTTTTTTTAAAGGATGCTTCCTGTCTTGAGACAGCAAAGCAGAATATCCACCGGTGTCAACAAACAAGCAGTGCTCACAACAACAAAAAGTCCACACACACTGTTATATAAATATATTTATTGCTTTGGCAAAACTAAATTAAGGCTGTAGCATTCTGACTTCAGCCCGGGCATGCTGATCTGACCGGTCCATCTGAAACAGACAGAGGCAAATATATTGTGATACTGTACTTGTACAGCTAAGAGATGATCCAAACAACTGATATCACTTGATACTGTACAAACAAGAGCCTGGTTTGTACTATTTTATCAGGTAAAACGAAGCAATAACAGCAAATTCATGCAACTTAGCTAATTTACAGCTAGCTGGCTAACCTTTGCTGGGTAAAGTTATCAGTATGTTAGTTGGCTGGCTTGCCAAATTACTTCACTAGCTGACGTGATAAATAATGCATACTTATGTATTATGACAGTGTTGATTAAGCCAACAGTAAATGATGTAACAGTACAAAGCAAAGGTGAATAACTAATGATTGCTTTTGCCAAGAGCGATGCAATGCAGGGGGGACCTGGCCCAGACCTAGGCTAAGGTTAGCCAACTAGCTGTAAAGCTACTCTGCACAGGTCTGCATTTGGCTGCTTTGTCCATTACTTCAAAAAGTAATTTGCAAATTGAAAATAAAATAATGGAAAATTGCAGATATTAACTTTATTAACTTTATTCTAAATATGATTGTATTGCATTTTCCAGCATTCTATCAGCACAATGCCATGCAATCACATTAGGTATTATGTTTGTTTTGGCCAATGCCCAGGTGCTTGTTTGTGCCTGCGAAGTCCATTTGCAAGCAACATAATGCAGACTGCAGTTCACGTTGTGCATATCATTGTGCAACAATACTCCAGTGTCCAGCAGCAAAGCCCTTAAAAAAATATGACAGATCTGGAATTGGGACGCAGCAACCATATGCTCCTTAAACCACTGGACACCGCAGAAGAGATTACTTTTGAGTATTTTCTTTCTATAAATAGAAATGGTGTTTAAATACATTGAATAAACTCTCCATTTCACATCTATTTCTCTCCCGCCCACTCTCTTCTTCTCTGCCTGTGCTCCAATGATAGGTGGGTGGTGGGAGGAAGCACACAGCTGAAGCTTTAGCCTCTTGCAGTTTTGAACTTGAGGAAGTGATGTCGTCATACATCGTTGCATCAGTCAGTCAATCAATAACATCAGTCGCTAAATCAGCCATTGCTTTTATTAAGCGCTGTGTATTAATGATGATAAATGATGATAAAGATATATGGATTGATCCTTAACTAGTACAGTTAATTCTGTACATGTAACACTGAGACACACTTGTCTTCATTTGTTGCAAAAACAAACACATACATTACTGCAGTTGTTGTCTTGAGATGAACAGCAGTTATCCAAATGCCAATCATTTTCTGGGCTGAGCTGCTGCGTGCTACAACTTGTGTGTGTACTTGTTTCGCAATAAAAATGCAGGTATGCAGAGTGATACAGCTGCCGTTTCACCATTTGATTCTTAGACGTTGCAGGATGATGAGTTGCTATTAATGTGTACAGTACATACAGCACGATTGTTCCTTAGTCTGAGCCGATATTGCTTTGGATGCCCAGGTAAGACACACATGCACACACACACACACACACACACACACACACACACACACACACAGAGGACGATTTGTGAGGCTGCAGAGTGATTAGTAGGCTTAGGAATGAATAGGTAATATAATGTAGGAAGACTATTGATTGTTTGCAGGGGAAGAAGAAGAAGAGAAATGAGTTTCCTCCCTGTAATTAGCTGCAAATTGTCAGTACGCGGATACTCTCATCAGTTAAACTGCTGTTTTTTCTCTATCTATACCTGAGATACATTTAAAAAAAATCATGCTTGTATTTCTACAGCTGCCCTTTTCCTCGAACCTTTACTTTCAGACTTGCAGATATATCAGCTCTACGGCTGTAATTGTTTCTGTCTAGACAAAAACACACACCTGCTGATTTGATTGCTGTGTTTATCAGCTGTCCACTTTTCCCTTGCCCTCCTGAAGGCTGAAGACACTCAACCACCCCAAAAAAAACAAACAAAAAAAAACCCTGGGAGAGATGCCGGCGCTGGGGCTCTGTTACCATAGCGACCAACAGGCTCACCTGTTGCCAACGGTTGTCATCTTTAAAAAAGAGGAGAAGCAAAGAGAGAGTGGTGAGGGATTGCAAAAGAAATGCAGAAACACCACTGTGTGAATGTAAAATAAAATGTCACTTACTGATGCCTTCATGTTGCAGTCACAATGTAGGAATTGTTTGCATTAATCACATCTACAAATGTTAAATTCCTTTTATGATCTCCAGAATTCTCCATTTGTAATTACTATAATAAAAAATATATTTGAAGTGTATATAGATAAAATCATCATGACATTGTGCCAACAAAGTAGATAACTCGCAGCTCATTTCAGTTGTAGAGATATGTAAAATCAGCAAACTTGTTTATTCCTGTTGTCATTTTCAGTCATAACTGTAACATGTAAAGAAATATAGTAGGTTTGGCCACCAGAGTTCAGTCTCAGGTCTCTACTGGTGGAACAGGCAGTTAAGCTGAAAGACACCGTGACACCCAGTGGTGGAGGGATAAGTTATAAGACTGTAAACAGCTGGCAGCAAAAAGAAACTGTGGGGAATGACATATTTATTACATCTGACTTAGTGAATTAAATATTTATTCGACCAAACCCGAGCAGGTGTTTGTTGGAAAAGTGGACTTACTAACTAGATGACTAGTTAGAGTAACCAAGATGATTTGGATAAGTTTTATTTGTGTCTGTCGAGTTTTGAATGAATGAATTGATTGAAATGTGTTTTATGATGAGTTAACGAGGCAATTAAGCATTTTCAGTCTTCTGTGACTGAGACGAAGTTGAATTCAAAAGTTGAACAGTTGTACTTAAGTAAAATAGGTGAGAAAATTACTTTTCTTTACATTTTGTAGTTTTCTATTGTGTATTTGTTAGTCTGAAAAGCTTTAAGTAAGCAGAGTACTGCGGCTGTGCTTTTTTTATGAACTGTGTTGCTTTTATAGCATCTTTGATGAACCAAATTTACTGACGGGGAAGCCAAACAATGTGCTGCTGTGGATGGGAACCACAACAAAACTCGTTTTAGCCACCCCAAAAAAATTCAATACCTGTTCATGTTTACACTGTATTTTGAGTATTTTCTTCACTTAACCTCACGTACTAAGCAATAAGGCAGCAGTAGACAAGCAACTCCAGCGTTCTGTTAAAATGACAGTGTTTTTGTCAGTGGAGTCTTGTGGCTTTTTATTTAACAGCATTAATTTCCGTACAGAAAAGGCTGTGTGATGACAACGTAAAGTAGTGAAAATATTCTAAGTGTAGGTATATTTAAACTGAGATAGATTTTTTTACAAGGCTTAAAACTAAACAATTGAGGTGGTGTTTGCTCAGCGCCATTGAAATGGAGAATATCTAGTTACTTTAAACAGCATTGTACAATAGATCAACTATTGTCTTACCAGTTAAAGTGTAATAACTCACAAAAGAGATTTATTGACGCATTGTCAATGTTCTTTGCTATTGATGGATGGTCAAACTGCACTTGGAAGACAATGCAGGCAAAACAATGTAGTTAAGCTCTGAAGAAGAAGGATGCCTCACTGAGCATTTATGCTGATCTCTTGGCCACTTAGTCCTGATTATCCTGTAAAATGCGGAGGATTAGTCATAACTAAAGAGCTCTCTGTGAGAAGGAAATAATGACAATTTCAGTCTATGTAGCACTAGAGGATGACTCATTACCTGAAGACTGTTAATGGGTGGTTTGTACTTTTAAACACAGCAGACCAGTGCAGTGAAGGTGCAGTAAAATGGAGCATTCATATTCCACATGATATGAAATTGCTCTCCATTCGAGGACTGGTGTTAATATCGTTGCTATTTCTCCCTCTTTAATTTTCCCACAATGTGAAGAGGTAGAGCATCACCACTTCTAATTGGCATGATTGAATCCAGTCGGTCACTTTTGTGGAGAAAAAGGAGTCAAATTTTATGTCTCAGCTTATATCATGTGATTGTTTCATATGGAAATGTGGCTGGATGTGCCAAAGACAGTCATGAAGTGCTAGCTAACACTGGCTGACAGCAGAGACTGTTTGCGTGTGTGGCGGGTGAGGAGGTGGTAGGCAGCAGGACTATGCAGTCAAATGACGAGATTGTAAATTCGGTGTGTGTGTGTGTGTGTGTGTGTGTGTGGAGCAGTGGGGTACGTGCAATTACTCAAGTGACAGCTTTGATTACAAGACTGCATTTATGTGAGTGTGGAAAGGCAGTGTTTCTATTCATTCCAGTGACTACGTGATTATGAGACTATGTGAAGCCTGTGTGTTTTGATACTTATCATTGTTTACATGACCTGGAACACACACACACACACACACACACACACACACACACACACACACTTTCAGCTATTTAAAGAATGCAAGGCGGCAAGGCAGACTATTATGTTGTATTATGGTTAAATCTGCAGACGACTTCAGAACAAAGATCCTGCAGGTTTCATATGTGTGTTTGAGCAGATCAGGGTGATGTCATCTTTACCTGCTGATGGATTACCATGCACACCAGCCGCTCTGCCACTTATAGCCAATTATATACAAATTGCATAGCTGCTGCACACATTAAATTGGCGCTAACCATTACTTTAGTGTCTTAAATTAATGTTAATGATGTTGTTGTGTTTAAAAATGTATGAATGTTTTTTTCATACTGTTAGGCCCATTCATTTGTTTTCATTAATTTCCATTCAAATCTGAGTAAATTCTTGAAAGTAGCTCAAGATGTTTAGTCTGCACTTAGTGGGCATCAAGTCTATAATTGTTTTCAAAGTTACTAATAATCGTAAAACATTATTTTAAAAAGTTACTAAAACCCCATTCTCCTGTGTGACTCTAACCCCACCGAAGTCCTGTTGTCGTTTGACCCATCCACCACCCCTCTCTCTCCCCCAACATGGACTTTCTTGCTCTTTATACATCACCTGACTTTCTCTCGTCATACATTTTATGGCCATGAAAGGTTGTCACCTAACAATAAGTATAAATGACCCATATCTGTGACGCTTTTAACCAAGTTCACACCTCCTCTAATCATTCTAAGTTGATAAATTTGGCATTTAGTTTCAGTCACAGTATGTCAGATACTTTATATTTAAACGATAAATAAAAAAGAGCTGGGCTAGAGCTATTTCCTCAAGGAGCTGAGTTACAACCTGAATCTCACTGGAACATTATGTTATTCGTGCAGTACAGTCTTGTATTGAGTTGGAGATTTATCATTATGACAATGCTCTGGCAAAGTGTAATAAATAATCGCCGTAGAATAAGAATAAATAACGCACCGCTTATTTTGCATCTTGTATCACGAGGAGTACATCTTTTAAACATGGGGGACAATCTGCCTGACCTCAGGTGTAACTTGTTTGCAGATGTGAACATAAGCGTACACAAACTGACAGGCGAGTAGTCAAGCAGACGCACACAGACTTGCATTTACAATTACACTTACATACACAGAATCAAAAGAAGCTTTCAGCGGATTCCCTTTCACCCCACTGCACACAGACAGTGGGCCTCTGAAAGCATCCCCTCAAAAAAATAAAACCAGTCAGTGGTGTAAGAACGTCTGCCCCGATGAGTTTATGCATACATGCACAAGTTCAGACACCCAAACACCGGTTTTGCACCCAGACAGTGAAGGAGCAGGGGTGTAAAATCCAAGTCAGGAGTTCTTTTTATTTTTCCTTGGAGGAACAAACAGCTTTTCAACAGGGAGGCAGAGGATGTATTACCTCGTTCTTATCTTCCTATTTGCAGCTTTAGTTGTTTTGCCGTATTAAGTTTTTTGCCCCGCTGTTTTCCTGTCTATCTGTTCTGTTGTGTACGAAGTATTTTGCTCTCCACTTTTAAATATTATTTTGTGCTTTGTTTGCAGTGAGTATCTATGTCGATCCGTCTTGTTTTTCTTGTTGAGTAACTTCATTAGTGTGCTGTTGTTGTGACAGGACCATTTTATGCAAATCTCTGTGATTTGATCCTAATCAGTTAATGTTTTTGTCCTCCATGCAGACGACGGGCCTTATCAGCGAGACCCGGCTCCTCCTCCTCCTCCTCTCTGCTCTTCCTCCACATCCAGTGCTCTGTTGGAGGAGCGCAGGAAGAGCCACATCCCGGAGGAGTTTGCAGGCCTCCTTCATGGATCTTCCCCGGCTTGTGAAACCCCTGACACGCCTTACCACCTTTACAACCCCAAACCCCGAAAATATGCCTCTACGGACGTCCAGAGCAGCCTGCTGCAGACCCCGGAGTTCAGCATCGTGATCGGAGGAGGACCAACTCAGATCTTCTCCAGGTCGGGGAGCGAGTCATCACCTCAGAGGACTGCCAACGACCCACCGAAGCCACAGGTGGTGTACCGGACTATCTTCCACACTAGGGTCAACCAGGACCAGGCCCGACCCAGGAACTGTGAGCAGGCGGATCCCCCTTTTGGCTGGTCGACGCTGGGCCACCCACCATCCAGCTCCTCTGGTCAAAACGGGGAGGTTTCAGAGTTACGTGGTATCCAGACAGGAGTTGTGCCCAAGGGGACCTCATCAGGTGCTGGCTACGAAGAGAGGGCTTGCACCCTGGGAAGGATGAGGTCCATGCCTCGCAGTGTGTTGGACCTGCAGCTGTCCAAGTCTCTGTCCAAGTCTGATTCCAACCTGGTAGCTGTATCTCCCATACAGGTAAGTTGTTGGGTTGGGCTGGTGTGAAAATGTTCGAATAGGTTTGATATTAAGCCAAACACTGGACCGGTACATTTTACCCATTTAACTAGGTGTCCCGCATGATTCAGCAGTTAATTCTGAGTGGAAAGTAATGACACCATGTCCCCAGAAAACGAATGTCCGACTATCTCTTCGCATCGTGTAACACCGGAGCTTTCCGTCTGCACTGAAACCATTAAATAAGCACCTCTGTTACCTCATGTAAACAAACTGCTTAATTATCAGCTGTGCGCTCAAGATCAGACTGGGGATGTAAACACTTAAAAGATGGGTGAGTAAGCTATTTGCTATTTTCCTAAGTTTCTCATATGACTTTTTGAACTAGAACACACACGTTTTATCTTGTGATATGTACTGGAAATGATAAACGAGAAAACAAACAGCAAGTAACATTAGCCTATCTTGTTTTTAGCATGGTCATTTGCTTTAGCAGAAACTCTCAGCTTCCCAGCAATCTCCCTCCAGCCAGGTGACACTTTGTTTAGGTGTTTGTGGTGAAAAAGTATATTTCACATATATAATTCCTGATTTCAGCTTCAGGAATCAGTTGTTTGTCATCCACTGTTGCGCTTTCAAAGCGAGCATAAAATATATATAG
Organism: Plectropomus leopardus; assembly: GCF_008729295.1. Taxonomy (NCBI): domain Eukaryota; kingdom Metazoa; phylum Chordata; class Actinopteri; order Perciformes; family Serranidae; genus Plectropomus; species Plectropomus leopardus. The sequence goes on from NC_056484.1 coordinate 7,107,192, forward strand.
AGGCAAAAGCATCTGTTAAAAGTTCAGCTCACCTGTGACAGTAGTTGCTCCACTGGTAGGTTTACAAACATATTAGGCTAATATTTATCATGCTGTCATAATGCTTAATACTAATGCAATTCAAATTGGATTTAGCGCTGTGGTAAGCTACTTTTTTTTTTTGCATTATGAAAGCAGTTGAAACTTTAACACACTTTTCACTCTTCTGAGACATTTATGTAAGAGGCCATGGCCAACATAAAAGTATCTTTTATTAAAAGTTATAAGAAGTTCCTCTTTTTATATAAGTGTAGGTCAGCAAAGAGATCTCAGTTAGCAATGAGAGCAAATGCGTTTATTGTAAATATTCAGCTGAATCAATTATCCACAGAGATAGTTTGCATCTTGCTGTATCATGCAGTGACTTCAGAAACAGCACAGAAACCAGTGCAACCAATTAGATAACTCAGTAATCTGGGCCACTGTGCTCCCTGCTGTGCGGCACATTTTTATGAGAAGACTTCTTTAATTCATTGTAAATAAATCATAAGCTAAATACATAGTCTGTTTGATGAAAAATGCTTCTTTAAAGATGAAACTTTGATGAGTGCCGAAAGGACTCGGTTATTCTCTTAACAGTTTTTAGTGCTCAGTTGTCCAGATTTTTACTGTAAGGTTAAAGTATTTGGCAACCTTTGCATCTCATTGTAGTAGGATTATGATTAGAAAACAAATTGTTGGTTTTTGCTCTGGCCAGGAGGAGCACAGCTGGGGGTCTGGATCTCGTGGCCAGGGGCCTGGGACTCCGAGCCCAGGAGAGGGTGCCAGCCCGGGGGGGAGACTGGAGAGAACGCCTTCCTTCACTGCAGAGTGGGAAGAGGTAAGAGGAGGATTTTCCAGACATTTAAAGCTCAATACCAATGTTTAAGATTGATTGAGATATAGAGGAAAGTGGTCAGTTTTACAGAACTAGAAATCAACCTCCTTTCCTCTCTTCGGTTATTCCCTTTACTGTGACACTGCGTGTATTTCTGTAGTAAAAATCATGCTTTTCCAAGTGAAGGATCTCTGCAGGGGGCAGTCGAAACCTCTGCACCCACAGCAATGAGCTTCTCCAGTTTTTGCTCGCTTTGAAATTCACTCGGCTGCTACAGTGCAGAAGGAGCTCCAGTGCTAATTTAAACATGCTCTCACATTGATTTTCCTCTGTAACCAGCACTGGAGCTGCAGGGAAAAGCAGATACAAGAGAGAAAGCAGTTTCTCTTATAGGAAGCAGAGGTCGAGGACGCTGCTGTGTGTTTGGTCTCTGTGTTTTTGTGCCCCGGGCTTCCGCGGTGTTAAAGGGTCTTTGACACAGATGTGATGCATCGACTGGACGAGACTGTTGGATCTCACTTCTCTATAAACGCGTCAGGTCACAGACACATTAACTTCTGCTCACTGGTCATTATTCACACTACAGACAACACACACTTATGTAATCTGGTCCTTATGCATGTCTACACCCTGAAATGAAGTATCTCATACTGTTATATTTTGTTATGATGAGAATGACTTAATTAGTCTTTCTATTTTTAAGATAATGCTAATGCATGTAACTGGAAGTACATTTGTGCGTGCCTTTTCACATTTGCATGTGCATGTTCATTAGTTCCTCAACACAGCTCATAACTTGCTGATGGTGATGAATTACCATATGGAATTTCCCATAATTCTTTGCAATTAAGGTGACCTTTCCTGTTTAATTGCATGCTACGGGAGGACGAGATAAGATGGCTTCAGGGAAATTTACAGAGTGATTTATGGGGATTTCACAAGCGAAAAATAACAAAGTTGCAGCACATGCTCAGGAAAGAGTTGCTTTATTAGCAAGAGGCAATTCACGGGGGATGTCCCACTACAGTCAATGATCTGAGGATATCCATACTCATTAGTGCTACAGGCACAAACAAGGTAGTTTCTGCATGTTACAAATGTGTGCTTTAATCCGGCTTTACCTTGAAAATCGCTGATGTTGAATTGTTTGTGGTTATTTGGATGTTAATTAACAGCCTGTAGGGAAATGTTGGTGTGTGTGATGTGTTCAGTATGAATAAGACTACAGTGATGGTGGATTAGCTATTGGGTAATACAGGTTTATAACTACCTGAATCTTATATTTGTAGTTTAGTTACAGTCATCAAACATAAAAATAAAGACTAAGTTACGTGACATTGTGTTGCATGAGAGTCTTGTGTGGACTTGAACATGTTGTTAATACTATAACTAAAATGGGGAAGAGCACTGCTGTGACCAGGAAATGCTCTGGGTTTGTAAGATCAAACACCCTTTTTTCTATCACACCTTGAGTGCTTTCCTGCAGCGAAGAAAACTCCACATTGCTCAATTATCTCTCATGATAGAGAAAAGATTACAAAACCGTTTTTTGTGTGTTGGGTTCCAGGAAGATTAGCTGATACTAGGGCATTAGCTAACATGGATCCTAATAAACTTTACCCCTTACTGAGATCTTCTTGCATAAAGAAGTGTAGTATGTGCAGTCAGATAATCTTTTAAACAAACCTACAGGTTTGCCCAACTTATTTGAAAGAGAAAATGCAGCAAACCATAAATATATTACCAAAACATTTTAAAATGCCATAAATGTTTAGTTTATCCTGTACATATACACTGATCAGCTGCAACAATGAAACCACTGACAGGTGAAGTGAATACTATTGATCATGTCGTTACAATGCAATGTTCTGCTGGGAAGCCTACGATCCTGGCATTCATGTGGATGCCCGTTGACACGTTTCACCTACCCAAACTATAGATTAAGTACACAACCTCATGGCAGCTGCACTCCCTGATGTTCCCTGACCGCCAAAACTTCTCAGGAATGGCTTGAGGAACGTGAGAATGAGCTCAATGTGTCGACCTAGCCACACCTAGGAAGTGTGTGCACTTGGACTTTAACAATGTCTGAGTGGGTGCACTCAAGGTTTCCTGGCAGAGTATTGAACCCTAACAAGATAATCAATGTTTCCTTCATCTCTCAGTGGTTTTAATGTTGTGGCTGATTGGTGAATAAGTATAAATCTGTACATAACCATTGCAATTTGCAGGCCAACATCCTAGTTGTGTGCACAGTTTTCTTTTGCAACAAAGCATTATTGAAAATTTCCAGTGAGTTCACTTTTAGTTTAACCTCCAAATAAAATGGTTCAGAATAAATGGGCCTAAGATCATCTGACTCTATTGTTTGCTGTATTCCCAAAACTCAGTAATAACATTATTTTGTACAAATATGAAGAAAACAACAGTAAGCTGTATCTATAGTTTTTGCTTGAAGCAACAATAATAAAGCAGAGTCAAGTGATCAGTTTTCGTTAGATTGTTGCTACGATCGACTTTGTTATAAATAGCAATGTAATCTATTCTTCAGATTGAAAAAAACTAATGTAAAGTTATTCACGTACAGTGAGAGTTGAGCTCCTAGGTTCCACATGGGAGGTACATGTGAATTAGTGCTTAGTGTGCAGTGACATATGCAGACATTGCTACCTGTATTTTATTTAGCCACATGGATAAGGCCACGTTCGTGCTGTGCCAGCTTGTAAACTCTGTTTACATCTGTCAGACCTTGAACCTTTAAACACCCATCTCTGACCAGCCGCAACAAGGCCGGTTCTCTGACCTGTGGTGAGCTGGCGGTCCTGACAGGTGGACGGATGTGCAGGTCGCATAGTTCAGTGGTTAGCAGCAGGTCCAGGGTCAGGGCTGACCGGTCGACAGCCGGCAGTCAGACACTAATGAAGCCACTGTAGCTCCCTCCAGTCACTCTAACTCTTTCTTCATCTCTGCTCCACCTTTAAGATTCCTGCTAACACATCTTTTTTTTTCCTGCTCTGCTCCTCCATGCTTTTCAATTCACAGGGGGAATGACTGACATTCAGCGAGCTGGCTGGCGTAATGATCATGTTATGTGACACTTGAATCCAGAAACAGGAGTCAGCCTTATTAGTGGGAAATGACTTTCCCTTGAACTGCTGTACATCTCTCTCTAACTCTGGCTCTGTCGCTTTCTCTGCCATTTGTTCAGATCGACAAGATTATGAGCTCCATTGGGGCGGGAATAAGCAGCGGACTGGACATCAAGGAAGATGCCTCAGGTAAAAAACACACAAGTTTGTATGTGTAAAAATGTCAATAAATCTGACTTATTAGAGTTTGGTCTTATTTGAGTAGTTCTGGCCATCATTAATTGTGGTTATAACATTGTACTCGCCGTAGTTAATGTTGAGAAGACTGCAACATTTTTAACAACGACATCTGACAAGGTTAGAAACACAAACAGCTGGATTCTGACAGCCAACAGTGGGGGTAGATAGCGCCCAGCTGGAGATCCCTCAAGGTCAGCGGTCCTTTCCCTGGAGGTCGAGAACCACAGTAAATCCTGGGGTAGTGAACATTTAAAGAAGAAAAGCATTTGCTGCACAATTTTTTTGTGTATATATTCTGAATGATTGGAAATATCACTTTTTTAGGCTTCTAAACTTTTTGGTAACTAGTTACTGATTCATAGACATATGCAGCTGTTGACAATAGAATTGGTTGGTTTTTTTTAAATTTAACTTAATTTTCCAATTAAGAGAGGTGGGCAATGCCGGTAATGTTTGGGTTTTAGGAGCATTCTTTGGACATGTGGCGCATTTGAAAATTACGTCTCAACTGACTTGTGGCCTCTTTCCTTTTCATGGTCAGCTCTGCATGTTGGGCACAAACCAACAGTTTTCAAAGTTGGTGTAGGGATGCATGCTGAAAAAAAAAGCTCATATTTCTTGTCAAAAGGAGAAGCACACCGGCTATTAAACATTATGAAAGACTTGGATATCAAAAGGTTAATAATACAACATCAACCTTTTCAAGAAGGTGGTTGAAGGAATGAAAGAGGGAGGCTGTGTTTACACAGTTGAGCAAATCTGTCACAGGTGAAAAGCTTTAAAAAAAAAAATCATATTTTGACTCAGAGAAGCAAAATGTCATAAGTGGCTCCACTTTTCCGTATTTTGACAAGATAAACAACATGTCAGGGCATGTTAATGGGAATATATGCGGCTGCATGTAAACAGGAATATTAGTGGGATCATTATTTTCATTAGCACTGTAAAGCCAAGTAGGAATATTGCATTTTTCAGGGTAAACGCAATAAACAGAATATTTTGTGCATTGAATTGATATTAGTGATCAAACAGGTAAAGTAATTAATGGTGTAATATGCAGGAATGTCAGTTATTATGAATCAACATGATGCCATGCCTACTCAACAAACGCCAAATTAACTCTTGTTTGGCATTTCGCCTCACTATTCTTTCTAAGTAATGCTAAGTAAAAGTTCCCACATAGATGTGCACCTGTTCACTACTTTTTCATAAAGGTGGGTGTACACAGCTGTACATGTCTCGAACCTGAAAAATGACAAGAAAATAAGGATATAAATTCAGAGAGCAGAGTCTCTGCAGATAAATACTCTGCCACACACTACTAGTGGGTCATAAGTGATTTTTTAGAGGGGTTTCTTCTGTATGAGTCTTTTTTCTTTTATTTTTTACACAATCCTGCATAGTTTGTCTTCAGTGTCTCCGAAGCTCTTTGGTTATGAAGAAGCCTTCAGAGGAGGTGGAGCCACAGAGAAATGATGAATGATATTTGTCTCCCTGCTTAACTTGCGCTGAAAGCTTTAACCATTATTACCAATCAGAATGATGGTCAGAACTACAAAAATAAGACTTAAATAGACATGAATCAGAATTATCCTTAAAGATACGAGTTTGTGTTGGTGATTTTGCTTTTTGACTTCCTTGTGCGCATCAAATCCCTGTTTTCTTCTACAGTTTTTTTTCACCTGCGTACCTTAAATCCTCTGCCACTCATCTCTATTTACTGCGTTCATCCCCCTCTCCCTGTGTTAACTCCCCCATCCTCCACCTCCTGATCCCCGCTCCTCTCTTCCTCTCTCTTTTCATCTATGAATGCTAAGCCTCTGCTAACCATGGTTACCACAGGGCGAAATCCTGTTTGTGCCAAACCAGCCCCCCCACCAACACACACATACCTACACCACAAACACAGACAAACACACACATATAGATGCGGCAGCATACATACACTCAGCACGGTGTGTGTGTGTGTGTGTGTGGGAGGGAGCTCAGCTTCTTGCAGACAAAGAAGCTGGAGCTGTTTGTGATGGCTATTATCAGCAGAGCGAGCCAGATATATGGAGAGCAGGAGAGAGCAGGGTGACGATCGACACCGTGAGAGAAGATAGAGACAGGAGGTAGACAGAGGAAAGTGAGCAAGAGAGAGAGGAAGAGAGAGAGAGAGGGAATGAGGGAGGAAAGCATCGCTCAGAGAGAGGAGAGAGAGAGAGGAGGCTGCAGAAGCATACAGATGAGAGTGGGAGTACTTGATAAAGAGAAATCTACAGCACAGGCAGCTCTCGCTCTCTCTCTCTCTCTCTCTCTCTCTCTCACACACACACATTTGCACACACACACACACGCGCTCAAGGGAGCAGCCAAGCGAGCGCAACAGCTGAAAAAGAAAGCGGCTGCTGTGCTGAGCGCGACAAACACAGTCAGTCGCTTTTTGCTTGCAGGATCTATACCTCCAGTCTTATCCGACACCCATCTCTGGCAGGATTTAACCCCAGGACGGTAGCTGGTTTCTGGATACAACTTCAGCCTCCGCCCCCCCTCCTCATCCTCCCTCTGGCTGGATTCAGAGAAAGCAGCATCTGGACCTACCCTTTACCCACTTGCACCCGTGCATGCTGACCCCCTCTCTCCTCACCATGCCTCTAGCCTAGCCTCTCCTTCTTCCTCTTCCTCCTCCTCCAACTCCTTTCTTCACCTCTTCCCCTCCCTCTACCTGCCTCCCCTGTATCCTCCTCCTCCTGCTGCCTTGCCAAAAGACTCCTCAAAAGCATGGCGGGCTCCTTCGACAGCCACTTTGCCCGCCATAACATGATGTGGCAGTGCCAGCTGTCTCAGCCGGACTGCCGCTGCTACCGCGTGGACGGCTACTCCTTACTGAAGCGTTTGCCCCTCCACCCCCTCATAGGTCCCCGCTGCCCGCTGCAGTCTGTGGGCCAGTGGCTTGACTCCATCGGTCTGGTCCAGTACGAGAACCACCTGCTGGCCAATGGATTTGACAATGTCCAGTTTATGGTAAGTGTTTGCACATGTGTTTTTCAGGGTTGAAAGGGAAGCAGGTGGGATCTTTACGCTGGGAGTTTAGGATGATCACACATTTCTCTTTCCTTCTTGTTCATTTTTGTCTTTTCTTTGGCTCTTTTTTTGATGCTTAAAATGTAATCCCCTCTCTCTGTCTGTCCCACCTCCCTCTAAGCTGTCTCTGCTCTGAGGTATAGCTCATCATCACTCATCATTTTCTTTGCAGTGATTAGCGTCCCCTTACTCTGATCCCCTTTTGTTAACTGGATTCCCTCCTCTTTGTATCGTCCTCTCTCTCATTCTTCCTTTCCCATCATCGCTGCCTCTCCCCGCTGATGCCATGTAAGGTCCTCCTACGCACAGAAATCCTACGCCAGCATCGAGCTGCAGACATACATGCTATACTGAAAAAATGCATGTCAGAAACCACGCTTGTAACATGGTTACATACTCTTGCCATACTTGCATACTTTTGTGTTTCTATGCACGTCGTGGACGTGCTTAAAAACACAACCACCTGTAGCCTGTGGATCAGGATGCAACCTGATCCTCCTTTTTATCCGATGGTCCCCTCATCCACAGTGACGTAGGAAGAGAAACTCGCTGGGTCATTTCGCATTCAGAAACTCCTTTGATGTTGGCGTGTGAGTGTGTATGTGTGTTGGTTATATCCACAGGAAGAGAGGGTGAGTGAACGATGAAGCAGAGAATGAGGAGAGAAAAGCACAGAGAAGCGATGAAGTCAAATTGAGAGGAATTGCAGCAGAGGCAGAGCGAAGAGACGCTGCAGAAGGATGCTGACTGGAGGAGTTTATCTAGAGTTGCACATTGTTGCTGTTGGGGAAAATGGCAACTTTTCAGGACTAAAAACAGCTTTTTTTCGGGGTTTATCTGAAGGGTTTTAAAAGCAAAGTACTATCAGTAGAGAAGAATGTGTTTTCTTTTAGATAAGGCTGCTGATGCTTTATTTTCATACAGTTCTACCAGTTTAACTTCACTTAGATGTCACTTTCTTAAAAGAGGTCAACTAACAATTTATGCAGGCATTTGTATATGTGTGTGTGTGTGTGTGTGTGTGTGTGTGTGTGTATGCGTGTGTGCGTTGTGGTCCTCCACTCAGTGTGACCTGCATCTCTTTCTTTTGGTTACCCTGGCAACACGGGGAAATCACAGAATCTCTTTCTCCGTGTGTTTCTCCCTCACGTGGTCACTGTGTATCTGTATGATTTTGACCGCACTTTACAGGCATCATTAACTATTTCATACTGGTGAACTGGTTTTGGGAGGGATGGAAAGATGCTATTAATTTCGTGTAGCATGTGTGTGGGAGAGGACACTCTACAGTTAAACATCGCAGATCTCTGCAGTGGCTAGTGGCTTTTTTTTTATTATTATTAACCAGTCCTTAACTGCTACAGTCCTAACACACCCTCTCCTCCTTTACTACTCATTTTGTTTTTCCTTGTCAGCTCAGTTCCATAAGGCTTCATTGACATGTTAAGAAGGAAAAACATGTTGCAAGAGCATGAACAAAGTAAATTATGCATTAAATGCCTGTGTTAAAAAGTGGTGATATTTAGAGCGTGTGAAGTGAAACAGCTCATTTGAAATAAGTAAGAAGAGAAATACACAGCAGCATAAAATTAAACATTCTTTATATTATTGTCTTTCTTTCTTCCTCTGCATCCTGCAGTAATGTTGTGTGCAGTAATGGCTCCAGCACAAATGTTAGTTATCCTTTTTGTACAGATTCCACAAGTATTAAAGTATTAAAATTATTTAGCCATAATCTTTTTTTCCCTTTTTTTGCATTATAAGAAAGCATATGACATAATAACAGTGGAGCTACTGATCACAATATAATAGGACAAAACAGGAAGTTAAAAAATTTCACATATGTTCATATAAAAAAAAACAACAGCTTAATACATAACACATAACTATCAATTCATAAGATATTATTTACAAATAACTAATAAATTTAGGTCAGAGGATACATTTGGTCAGCACAGGACATGACAGGGGTACCATAAACACATGCATACACACTCAGGTGAACCAAATTCAGCTGTGTGATTCAAAACACGTCACTATGCGTCGCTTATGATTTTTCTGGGGAATGTCACCACAGACAACCAGTTTGTATTATTGCAAATGCAACGACTTTTATTAATTGGCCACTGGCCATTGGCCAATCAGCATTGTGTTCCCTTATTCTGCGATATAGTTACTTAATAGACATTTAAATGGAAATCTTTGTCTGCCTGATGATTGTAGTCTAATAAGCACTTTCTATACCTGAGGGAAATATCTGGCTTTTAATAAATGCTCCACAATGTTCACCAGCTAGTTACAAACTTTGTACAGTGTACAAACCGTTTCTATGAGCTATTTGCTGAAAACAAACTGGTGAGACTGAAACAATAAGCTAAATGAGCTAATGCAGTTTTATAATGTCATTTCACCCAGTGTTAATATTAAAACATAGACTGGTACAGCTGAAAATTAAAAACGTGACTTGGCATAGAAGTCACTGGGCAGTGTAGGACCATTAGACCACCAGTAATACCATTTACTGTTTACCATTTACTCAGTGAGGGAATTCATAACCAAATGTGATGATTAGCAGAGATCCAGTCCTCCAAATGTTGGCTGTCTCTTTTTGAAAAAAAAAAAACAAAACACCTTTTTTCCTTTTTAGGATTATTTTGGGTGGTCTTTTCCCCTTTATTGATAGGATGGCCGTATAGAGAGGAAATGAGTGAGAGAGTGGAGGGACAACACGCACCAAAGGGCTGCGGGTCAAAATCAAACCCTGGCTGCTGCAAAGGCCTCAGTCCATATTGTACACTCTAACACATTAACCAGAGGTCACCCCGAAAAACAAAAAAAGTTTTGTCTTTTGTGTGTGTGTGTGTGTGTGTGTGTGTGTGTGTGTGTGTGTGTGTGTGTGTGTGTGTGTGTGTGCGTGCGCGCCTTTTTTTAGGTATTTCTGACTAAGTTGTGGTTGGAATAATTGCATTGCGTAGGGAAATTTGTCTTGGCTGCTATATAAAGATACATACATGGTGCAGAAATAGGCTTAGTGCAGACATAAAGTGCATTCAATTATATGCAACACTGCCTCTCATTTTACACCCTCCTTCTGTCGAGTTCAGGAGATTCATTGACGGAGGGATCAAAGAGTTTTATACCTATTCAGGTCTCTCCTGTCTTTAATAGAAACCCTATATAGCATCTCCTTGATGGAAGCAGTTTGTATTCTAAATACAGGACATGAGAAGGGTCTGCAATGACTTTAGCCTTTATAAATACAGATTTTTCAAAGAGCATTTGGAGGGGGGAAATGCTCCCTTTCCGACATCACTTCCGTTGCTGCAGGGTTCCTGCAGGCATGCAATTTCTGCAAAAGTTGTGAAATTTGAAGAAAAAAAAAAGCAATCTTTTTTTTTCACTTTTTTGATTTGTATGATCAAATGATGTTACAGGAAAAGCAGACATATGAATGAATAAATGACTTATGGAGGGAATTTAACTTTCTTAAAGTTTTGTAGAGAATTTAACATTCATCATTTTAAGTTTGTAATAGAATATAAGTGAAAGCATTCTGTCATGGCTATACGATAATTACATGAAATGATAGACATGAAATGATTTCATTGAATACATTTACTCAGTTTTTTGACACCATAGCAACATATCGTGATACGTATTGTATTTTGCCATCCTGCCATTCCATCTGATTTTTTCTTTTTTTTTAGCGAGCCGTCCATGAGGTTTCGCCGGTCTGCCATCTGCCAGATTTCTTGTCACTGCAGCATTACTTGCATCAAGTTATGGGAATTGATACAATATCATGGAAAAGTCATGGATATGTTTTGAAAATACATTGATAAATGTGTGGTAACCCTGTTGCTTTGACTGGTTTGTTTATTTGTAATTTAAAAAAGACGCTGTGTTAGTGCCCAGGCATCTGTTAACTTAAGCAGTATTTATTTTTGGCTTAAAATGTAATATAATCCTCTGTTAGTAAAGTCCCCAGGTAAACTCTCCCATCATTTACACCTCTTCCTGTTGCACTCTCACACTCACATGACAGCGCACTAAGGTATTTTACTCTCATTTGCACCTATTTTGTAGTCGCTTACAGTATTTGGCAGTGCTTCTGAGAGACTAGGGGATTCTGTGCTCTCCTGGCTGCGCCCCTCTTGTCTTAAAATGTTCCTCAGTAGCTCAGTCATCTCCTGTGAAAAGCCTTTGGATAGAATTAATATTGAAAAGAGACAAAGATGAAACAGCCCTACAAACATCACGGTGACTTCGAAGTCCCTGTTGTGGCTCTCTGTGAAAGTTTCAGCGGCGTCTCACTTGCTGAGCAATTTTTTAACCTCTTTTTGTTGGTCGTGATTAAACAGGAGGACAGTTAGTGCTTTCCGACCTTGGGCAAACTCAACACAAATTGATATTAATGCAGTTGAGGCACAGGCTGCAGGGATTACATTTGCGCTCCTTTTTGATTGTTGGCTGTGGATTTTTCAAGGAGATGTTTGGGTCAAATTCATTTCAGCTCCACTCAGCACGGGGAATTGAGTTAAACTGCAGATTCAAACAGAAACAAGTCAGCGCATTGGAAAGTTAAAGCTTTCTTTTTCATTTCAGGGCCAGTTCAAGTTCGTCTGTGGAATTGATTGGTTTGCAAATGAATTTGACCTCGAGCACGATCTTTATCAGTAAATGGCAGCAAGAAGGTGATATGTACTGCAGGAATGTATGACACACACATAAACATGGACCAGTCCAATCTATCATTACCATTTACCACTAATGGGGGTCATTAGAGTGGGCGTGACTGCTCACCTTAACCAGCCAGTAGAGGACAAGTGCTGCTGGATTGATGGACGGACAGCAAAGGGGTGGACTGGTTGGTATGGAAACTGTATTTGATATGAAGGACACCGGATGGAGACTAATCACACCCTTTTTGAATGCGTGCATGCGTTTATATGGGTGTGTGAGACAGGGGGAGGGGGAGCAATGGAACAAAGAGTCATATAGAGAGATTTTATTGTGTGTTTACCCAAAGACCAGCTGAAATGACACTGACTGAAAGCAGAATCCGCATCAAAAAAACAAACAAAAAAACACAACCCTCACTATCCTTCTTGCTTAAAGCTCAGTTAATACTGTGCAATTTTGGGCTGTCCCAGACGAAAGATGACCAACGTGAAAGAAATGAGGCCCTATCTTTGGTCGTGGCTCTAAAACGGTGGTTCTGCGTCGCACAGTGAGAAAGGTTCAAGGATGGCCATTGTCACGGTCATGTGATCAGACATTGTCAGACATTTGGGATGAGTATCTCACTGTGTGGCTGCTGTTACCACCTACATCTACTAACCAACCAATAGAAATGCAGCATGAAATTACCGACTGATCAGCGCGACACTGGCACTAAAAGCTTGTAGATGGTAATGGATACTTAAAGCGTTCGTTGCAGATTAGGCATGCCAAGTCGGCCTCTTTTCCTGAGCCATGACTGCATCCACATTCTCCTCCTCTTCTGTAGACACACATAAATGCCACTATAGCGAGGGCTCGGTTCATGATTGTTTCATTTTTCTTTTACCACTACAGCAGCACAGATAGGTGACACAAGCTGCGACGTTTTGTTTTTGCATATCGACCTCGATGGACGTATGTTGTAACCTGCGATTCAGTAGGTGTTGTTATTGTACAGTCTGCATGCATTAAACCTGATGTCGTACCCATGTTCATTAAGCACCATGTCTCACAGTGTAGCTGCACTTTGGCTTGCTGAACAGGCTAACAGGGAAAAGGGCCTGCTAATGTTAATTTGCTGGCCTGATTAGCTTGTCAGTTGTAGCACAGACATAAAGGAGCATTTTTTTCTGCCTTTAAATAAAAAAGTGTTTTTTTGGCCACCTTGGGATGACGCAGTAACCTCGTAACATGTAAACGACACATTGACTTTGTTGACATGCACACTCATATTCCCATTTTATTCAAATTATGGCAGTATTCTGAATTTTATACTGATCGTATAAACAGCAATTTCCAATAATAACATGGGATATGACGATATTAGGGTTTTAGGTGCATTTTTTGACATGAATACTGTGCGTTTTTTTTACTGCAGTCTACTTCTCTTGTCTGGTTATAGTCAGCTCTGTGCATCATACACAAACCAAGTAGCCAACAGTTTGCAGGGCTGTGGTTGAGATGCACGCTCAGAAGAAAAGCTCACTTTCTGATGAGAAGCAGAAACACATTGCATAGTCGTAAAATCCACCACTGGTGGTAAACTTGAAAAAATCCCAGTTTTGATGTAAAATGGTACAAGTGTGGAATTTTAATGGAATATTCATTTTAATTAGCCATGTAAAAAGCTTAGAATGAATATTGTCTTTTTCATGTTTTGTGCATGGAAAAGTAGTTAGTGTCACCTTAAAAAGTTGATTAGTGAACTTTACAGATCCAGCAGACACAAAGCAACTTATCATTCATTTGAAGTCATGCTTGTGGCTACCTGAGGATTATAATAGCAATAATAACTCTCCTTTTCTGTTTTAGTTTCTACTGAGGCCTGCGGGAAATATCTGTCTCTTTAACTGCTAAAAGCTCCACTTTGTTCACCTGCTATTCAGTAACTTTGGGTTCATCAGAGCTTGTTTTTTTGCTGAAAACAACTTCCAGTTCCTGCTGAAAAATAAACTAATGAAAGCGGTGAAACTGAGACAACAGTTAAGTTGCAGAACGTTAAATAAAACAATGAGCTTTAAGAGCTAAATGGCTCTCTGTAGATTTATGGGGAACTGCAGTTTGAAGAAAACTCTCAATTGTGGCATTTAGAGCTGCAGCGATTTTCTGATTAGTCAGTTAGTCGTCAACTAGTAAATTAATAGCCAACATCATTTAATAAGCATTTAATCAGTTTGAGTCACAAGGTTTAGTCACAAAAAACAGCTGTTTAATACTCCACTTTGTTCTTCAGGTCGTCAGTAACTCTCCGTTCTTTCTGTTCATGTTTGGTTCTAGGCTGGTAGTGTACAGTTGGTTCATTAGCGCTTTTTTGTTGAAAACCAGCAGCCCAATGAATTTCTGATGAGAGCAGTGAGACTGAAACAAAACAGTGAACGGATGACTAATTGTGATTTCAGTTAGATTTTGATTATTAAACTGTTTTCAGTGCAAGGTCCGGCATAATGTGTTCCACAAAACTGCATCCAGTCAGAAAAAGGTTTGCTTTTGATAGAAAGCAGTGTCTCAAATTCATGCATGTTCAAAACCACTTAAAGGAGGATCTTGGGCACCTTCATGGGACTAGGCTGCAGCAAAGAGCCCATTCACCTTGCATAGTCCTCTGACTGCAGTCACACTGTCCCTGTTAACACATCATTACCATCAAAGATACACACACTCCACACAGGACGTGGCATACCAGCGTAGACGCTCAGAAGTGTGACCAGAATATAGAAAGCGGAAGGAAGAGCGGGAAGGAGGTCGATAGTGGAAATGATACGATTAAGCGCGGACTGTTAGAGCTCTCTTGGGAGATAAACACTACAGAAACTCTCTTAAGACTCAAATAAACTGATGCTCTGTAAAATGTGGAGGCACAAAAACAAATACTCAAAGAATTTCAAGTAACACTCCTTTATGAGGATGCTTTTTTATTTGGTGTCAGGCAGCACAGTGAATTGAAAGAAAGATGGAAACCAGCTGATGGAGATAGAGGTAGAGCGGGATTGTGCAAAGATGAATGGGGGCGCAGTAGTAGATAGATAGCAGAAATGAAGAGATAAAGCATGATGTCGTGCAGTGTGTACTAAAGAAACAGGAGTTGATAAGAGCCGCCGTGAGGCTAGCGAAATTAATTTGACCCAACTATTCTTCAGAGGGAGGAAACATTATTTGAAATGAAATATTGCATATCAAATGCAAAAAAAAACCAACCAGATAAATGCAACAGTTTGTAAAGAACCAAAATGAGTTTGGATTACGGGCAGAAAGTGAGAAGAGATGGTTTGAATAGTAAGTAAGAAAGAGGCAACAAAATAATGAGAAAAGACTTTGATAGGAGAGCAGTGGAGAATGGAAAATGACTGAGAGAGGAGAGGCGAGGGATGAACAGAGGCATGAAAGAAACACAACAGAGAAAGAGCAAGAGATACAGTATGCCGAGCGTGATTTGTAGTACTCTTCTAAGCCTGTTGGCACAGATAATGGCCTTCACTACCATCACTGAATATCAATTTTTGCTCCGTCTTTAGTCTTGCCTCAGCCCCCTACCACCGTGCATGAATTTTAATTCCTGCGTTCACAGTGCTTGTGACCCACTGCGGCGATGTTTTTAAGCACTGTGGTCGGAGTATCACAAGCTAACCACAGGCCATTGCAATTTTTATCAACACTGCGGATGCTAAACACCTTTCGCCATCAGCAGAATAAATTGTTAGTGTTCATAACAGCTCTGCATACTAAGTGTTTGGGAATTTATCATACGTATGCAAAACAAAATAACTGTGTTTACTCTCACAATACAGAATAGACAATGTAGGCTTTAGCAGGAAAAGCTGAGCCCAGAAAACAGCCAATTTTTGATTGTTGTTTCTCTCTCATTTATCTTTGCTCAAGTTATATTGATGTATCTGTGCGATATACATGCCCCGATCCATCATGTGCGCTCTGAGATGACAGATATGGGACAAACATAATGTTAAGACACAACAGGAGACGGGGCACGATAGGTTTGAAGATAGAAAGAACAAACATTAAGAAACTATATCTCTCTCTATCAGGATCCCAACAGGGAGCAATTAGTCATGCCTTTGAGTCCCCCCACAGTCTACTCTGCGCTGACTCCACGAGTCATTACTCTGCTGTGAAGTTAGAGCATGGTAACTCCAATGCTGGCTTAACTCTGCACTCTATTAATCAGCTTGGGAGCTGATCTATGAACTGCACTCGTCTCACCGAGGCCCCGGCGAACAGGTCGTTGAGCTGAATGTGGAAGGAATAAGTTTAGCCACAGGATGAACTCAATCAGCTGCTGCCGCAGATTTCAATGCAGGGACAGACTGCTGGAGCACCGGAGACAGAGTTATACTAATAAGCCTGCTGCTGCATAACTCACTTTAAGGGGATTCTTTCGGCCAAAGTGTGTTGACATTTTAAACTTAATTCTTGAAGGTAAAGTTTGGAGAACTCCGCCAGAGGAATCTAAAAAAAACTGTTGTGGTAACTGAATGAGAGGATGGATTCGTAAACCATTTGTTTGATTTGGCAGTCTGTGTGCACATGGATTCATAAACTCAGGGGGAAATCATTTGGAAACACAGAATGAAGATGCATTAATGAGAAATAGTACTGCTTTTAATGTGGACCTTTGACCTTCAGATTAAAAGGTTTGGTTTGGTTGGATTTTAAGGCATTGCAATTAGTTATTTAAAGTTTCTACCATCTAAATAAAAACAGCTATTTATGTAGTTTTATTTAAATTTTATTTAACCAGGCAAAATTGCAGGCTGCATAAAGACTACCACACATTGACTGCGCAAGCAGTTAATAACTGTACAACATTTATTGTAAGACAGCGGCCTCTACTGGCTGTTGTAAATAAATCAGGATTAGAGGAGGAAGTGACGTGACGTAGCATAAGTCTGCATAATGTACAAATATCAAAAAAAGTTCCTATAAGGTGAGCGGGAGGGGATATGGATCAACTAAACTAACACAGGACTTTCCCCCAGGGGACTGGTGTTCTTGTCCTGAGGTCATCGTTGATTTCTTTTATTGTTGGTGTAGCCTAGTATCCCAGTATTTATAGCTAGTGACGTATGTCATGTGACATATGTAATGTTATTGACAAAATTAACTATTGAATGCCAAACCACAGTGCTTTTGCTGAACCTAATGAGATATTTTGGGAGGCGAACTGTGAGTGTTTCATGAAGGTAAGGACATTTTTAAAACTATAACTGTAGGAATGTGATGTATTGGGGCCAGTCATTTAAGTTGTTTTGGAAGTCAGTGGATAATGGATTTAAGGTATACCATGGTGTAAAAGTTTATCATACCGTGTACATTTGCTTATCTATGATACTGAAGAAAAATGCAACTGGACTGAAAATATTGCTTTTTAAGCTTCTTTTCAAAAGGGAGACTTATTACACATACTTCCATTAAATTTTTTCAAGTCCCAATTATAGTGATAAAAAATGTGCTTAACCAAAATCAACTCTTCTGATTTCATTTCTCTAAGGGTCATTATGACTGATGATGATAATAATTCTGTAATTCCATGATACAGTGAATCCTCATACTGTTGTAACCCTAGCGGAAATAGACCGATTCTGTTGTTTAGTTATTAGAGTGTTGCATTTAAACAAAGTTGCAGACATACAGCATCATATAATGGTTACAGACAGTAATCCCTCAGAGTAACTGCATGAGCATACTACAAAAATCAGGTCATCACATCCAGAATAGCTGATTAATAACCAGCATCAGAAAAACATTGAGATGATGCTACCATGTGCGTCCTGTATGCTGCACATAATGGGATGTCAAACAGCCACATAGTCCCAGTGTCGTGTTTGATTTTGTTCAATTATTAATGCAAAATCTATATGTGGTGAAGGACAGCTTAGGTGCATGTTTTTGAGTTGTAATTAATAGGGGTGTAACGATCCATCGATCTGCATCCATATATCGATTAAATGAGCAACGATCACGTAACATCGATGCAAAGAGTACTATAATACTTTGGTGCCACAGCTCTGTAATATAGTAATAATATACAGTTATATACAGTCTATGGTCTGTACTCTAAGATTTGAGTGAAATACCTACTCCCAGACTGTGGAGGGCAGCATTACACTTTATAGTGTACAGCAGAGCGCTTTATTCTAGTGCACTACTGTACAGTCTGCCGAAACGGCATTAGAAGAAGAAAGTCTGCGTCACCGTCAGGCAGATGGTGGCGAGCAGCCAAGAGGAGTATGATCAGGATAACGCAGTTTACGCGGGAATAAGTCATCAGTGTGGAAATGTTGTGTTTTCGGAGAAACTGCGAGTCAACAGGCAGCGCGCGTCATATGTAAACAAAAGCCGCGCTAAGGAAACAGGAACTTACTTCTTGCTAACGTTGCATTAGCTGCTCTGTTTTGGCAATGTTGACTGAAAAAAAGCGCATGTAAACTGAAAGTCATCTGTTCTGTGGGGAGGTGCAGGGACTTAAACCAGCGGTGAGTAAGACAAAGCATAAATAATAGTAAACTGGTTAAGTTATGAGTAGAGGAAAAGTCCGCTAGCCGCTAAGCTAACGTCTGTTATTTAAAATGTCATAGGCTAATGCTAATAACATTAGCATGTTGTATATATAATGATTGTGTATATTTGTATAATGTATAAGTAATGTATAATGTGACCTACTAAAGACCGTTGTTTTGTCTATGATCCTTGACAGTTGTAATTGAGTTTTATACTTTAGTTAAAATATCTTGTTGTTAATCCACATTTTGAGGATGTTTGGAGAAGTTTGTCTTAAGATCATGATTTGAATTCAAATGAAAACATTTTTTTTCCAGAAAGCGAAAAAAAAATGAACCAGTTTTAATTATTTCCAATTCTGTTTATGTTGTTTTTATCTCCTCTGAAAGGGGTGGCAGCTTCTCTTGTAACTGACTGTGTTAAATGAGCAGATAATATTGGCTCATATTGATCGCAGGCCCTTAAATCAAATTGAAATCATATTATGGTAGACTTTGTAATGTCTGCAAATATCATATCGTTGTCCAAAGTATTGATATAATATTGTGTCGTGATGAAACCAGTAATCTACACCCTTAGTAATTTGTGTTTTACCAGTAAAAGAAGTATTGTAAAGTTGTTAACAAGCTGTGTTTTTAGAGCTTTAAATAAGTACTGCACCCTGTCTGATAATTTGGCTGTCCATTTAACTAGTGACGACAGGCTTTTTCTATACCCTGTGGATCTGTGGCACCGTAGTACCATACTACACTTGACTGCACCTGACCGCATGCAGCTGTGATGTTGAGTGTCGTCAGACATTAACTAGACTTACACCTTTCAGCCTAGAGAGGCTGGTGCAGCTGTTTTTCCTTCCTCCAATATCTAGTGTGGAGTTACTCTTTATCGTACTCGTACATTCAGTGCTTCTTAACTAAATGCATTTCATATATTCTCACAGCTTTTATTTACTCCCTCCTATAACATGTGCAAAAAAGATCTTTTCTAGTATTTTCAAACATTGTTTACATCCACGTTTGCTCGCCAGCAGTCTCCTTCCTATTGCTTTTTTTTGGCATATTGCTTCTTGGCACATTTCAGCTACCAGCCTTCAATCAGTAAGATAGTCTGAAACTGGCAAGCTTAATTTGCTGACACAATTAGAGTGGTTTATTAACTGCTAGTGTGGTTTATTATTCCAAGAATACATATTGCTAAACTCATGATCTAGATTAGATAAGACTTTATTGTCCATCAGTAGACTTAAAAACGTGCAACAGCAGCAGTTGTCATCAACAGCAGTGGGACTGGGGGGGTTACATTTTGCGTGAGGTCTTCCAGCATATATTCATGTCTTTGAATAAATAGAGACACACACATTCAAACCTGGAGATGCCCAGTAAACAGCCTTAGTCTTTGAAACCAGCTCAGAAACGGCTCCTCAGCAGTTTGATCTGAGTGCTGCATGATGTTTACCCATTCATATTTTCCATATTTTATTCAAGATGGTATCCTTCTGTTTACTAGAATTTTAATCCCAGCTCTTGCCTTCCATTTTTGACATTTTTGTTGAATGACAGCCAGATTTTGACCAGTCATGTAAAGTGGGCCGGTTCACAGCCCTGGTGCTAGAATGCAAATGGTAATTGGTTATGTGATAATCCTGTCCTTAAAGTTAGCTGCTCTGGAGTCTCAGAAGTAAAGCCACCTTAACAGAGATTTTTCTGGTGAAGGTTCTCCAGCATATTGCGGTAAAATCCAGACGACAGCTATCTCGCTGCTACCTAGAATTAAAATGTCACAGCATCGGAGCAAAATGTCCTTTTCGAGGGCACGATGGTCCCCAGAGACGACTTCTGGACAGAAGTAAAGTAGAGGGAGGAAAAAGGAGATATCTGCTATCTACCTGCTTTATTGTCCTCGTCTCTTGGATGTTTATCACTGTTATTAGTTTGACAGGAAGGAGATACAGAGAGACTGACAGGTGTAATCCGTCAATGTGTGTGTGTGTGTATATGTGTGTGGATGGTCCTGAAGATGCCTCCAGGCTGGTCTCACAGTCCCTCTCCTCCCTCTATATCTCTGCCATCATTGCAGTGATTACCTTGCTTTACTTTTCACTTCTGTCAGAATCCATATTTCGGATGGTATTCCTGGCTGAGTTCAGCCTCTCTCTGCGCTGCAGCTGTCTGCATTCACACCGCACCTCTTCCCTCCCTGCGAAGCACCTTTCCTCCAATTATCTGTCTGCTTGACGACTCTCTCCATTACACTCTCTGGAGAGAGGATGACTGATAGGTCTCTTAATGTTTCCCATTGGACTTAATTAAAGGGAAAACTGTGTATAATACTCATACTGGCTTCAAGGTGTGCCTGTGTGTGTGTGTGTGTCATAAAATAGAATATCAAACTACTACTTTCTGCTGATGTTTCATGGCTTTCCTGTCTTTTCTTGGGCTGCATTCAGACTGCAGGCAAATCAGATTTGTTTCTAAAATCAGATCTTTAAGATAGACTGTCCGCACTGTTATTTGTAAGTTATCAGATTGGATCAGTGTGTCCAGACATAATCAGCGTATCTGCATGGGGTCCTGTGGTAATGATGTAGGCGTCAGTAACGACATAGCTAAGGTGGCGACACGATTTTTTCGCCTTTCACACACAATGATGATGTCTCCCATCACACCAGACAGCGACAGAGCGCTCTGCTGGTAGAAGCCGTGGAGCATCGCTTCTGCTCAGCACTTGTTACTCTGATTTGACATTATTCTTGTGTGTCCTGTTTTAAAATCCACATTGAGTGGCTAGAGCGGCCGATGTGAAACACTAGGAGTTTACCGATTCATCACCGTGGCTTGATGCAGCTATTCAGTCACCGATGATCCAACATCATCGATGCAAAGTGAAAATATCAATACAGATCATCATCTTTAAGCTATGCCTTTGTTTTTTTAAATTCCCTCGCCACCTCTGTGTCACCATTCCTGTCCAGTTGCACTAACTTCCTAAACATCCGAACATTGTTAGCAGCATAGCATAAGGAGCCAAGAGATAGATCATCAATTAGTGCGTCTAACTGATCGCAGACACCTGACGTTAATCAAATTAGAATCGGATTGTGGCAAACTTTGTGGAATCAGCAAATAAAGTATTGTTGTCCAAAGAATCAAGATAATATTGTAGCATAGTGGACCTTGAGACTTACACCCCAATGAATGCATCTTAATGGAATCACTATTAAAACAACCTTCAAATGTGGTTCTGGTCTGATTTTGAAAAATCTAATTTCTTGTGGTTTGTTGCTGTCTTTTCAGCTCTGTAATAAGTCTGGATACAGTCTGAAAATGCCAAAAAAAGGATTTGGGCTGGCAGTCTGAACAAGGCCTTAGTCATGTCATCTATGATATTTTTACTCACAGACTGATGTTTTTGTTGCCTTATTATTTGAAAACAAACAAGCTAGAGTTTTTCCGCTAAAGCTTGTTCGGCATTTGTTGTGCAGTGGAGTATGATGTTGTACTAAATTCAAGGGGGATTTAGTGGAGACTGCAAATTGTGCACACTGCTTTCTCGTTCCCATTTTGTGTAATTCTACATGACTGCATTTTGACCATTTGTGGTTATAAAGTTGTCATGTCCACGTGGAATTAAAGAAGAGTCGGTAAAGAGACAGCAGTATAGTTTTTTTGTTCTTTTTTACTTATATTTTACTTATGATTTTCCAATTTGACTAATGCATTTGCTCTTGTGGCGGTTGAGTGGTAAACAAATACCTTACTTGAAAAACTTCTGGATTTATATATGCAATAGATGCCAAAAAGGATGGTTTTATTGCTATCATACAAACATCAGTTACTTAAAACAAGTCCGTACCACCAGTGTTTTGTCATGTTTCAGCTTATTTAATACTGCACACATTCACAAATAATCATACTGCAAACCATGAACAGTTTTCCAGTGTTTCACAAAGCCATTGTTTTTATACATTTCTGTACAAAATGAAAAGCATAACCACACTGTCGTAACTTGCATGTGTTTTGTAATTCATCACACATTTTAATACGTTATTGTAAGGGCATAATGCAGCACAGACTTCTCGAATCAATCTGCTTGTAAAGGATTACCGTGTAATGATAAAACGACAATGCTTAATGTTCACTGTGATTGATTACACACCTCGAGCAAGCTTTGAGAATCTCTGACTTGATTTTCAAATAGTATGGAAATAAATGGTAAACAGTGATCACCTGCTGTGGTGTGAAAAACACATTTAAACAGCTAGAACTGTATCGCTTGCAGACAAATATACAAAGGCTACATGAGTTTTAGTGGTAAAACTTGCAAACACATGTCGTCCTTATTAAAGAAGTTGAAGTGTTTAAATGAGCCAAATTATCTGCAGATATCACAAACCTTTACTACAGGAGAAGAAAAAACTGAAATAAATCAATTGAATAATAAAGGCCTTAAACCTTGAAATGCTAACTGCTGCTGCTGGTGTTTTGTTTAAGTGCGGACCTTAGCGCTTATAGCTGCTATTGTTTGGGGTTTATTTTGCAAGGGAACTGTCTGTTAAAGTCTCCTGTGTTGAGCCACACTTAGCCCTTGCAGACACTGTTTCATTTTTTGCTCTGGTTGCAAAGATGCTGCATAAATCCTAACGTTATCTCTTGTTTCTTGCTCTGCAGGGCAGCAATGTTGTGGAAGACCAGGACCTGCTGGAGATTGGGATCCTCAACTCGGCCCACAGACAACGCCTCCTGCAGGCCATACGGCTGCTGCCCAGGGTCAGTACTGCAGCTCCAGCTTATTGTGTTCACGACGGCTATCATTACTGTTATTATTTCTATTTTTGTTTGTTCATTATTTTAATTTTTATTTAGTTTTTTCAAATGCATGTTCTTATTTTGTAAAGCCCTAAGGGTACCCTGAAAGGTGCTTTATTAATCCAAATAATAATAATAATACAGTTATAATAAGACATCCCACCAAGAAAGGCTTAGACATGAACTAAACCTGCAATTTCTTAACTGTGTTTATTGAAATGTCAGTCGCATGCATAAAGTCATCAAATTTTAGACTACTTACTTTCAGTTTAAGATTGACATAATCCAAATGAGAGATGATGTTCACTTGAAGCTGCAGACAATTTGTTAAGTCAAAATTTCAGCAAATCCCCTGCTCCATCTGTGTGACATATAGCTCTCTCTGTGGGTGGTTAAGTTTTTCTCTGCATGTTCTGCTGAATACTTTAACAAGGCGCCAAGGAGTTGGGGGTTCGAGAAAACTCTAAGTCAGTGGTTCTCAAACTTTAATCAATAATGTAAAATATTTTTAACTCTGACCAGTGCAAAGCATTTTTAGTTAAACTCAGTGAACAACCATGTTATTATGTTACCTGTATCCCCGTTTGAGAGACACTGTGCTATCTAGCATGTTGCAGTGAGGACTGCAGATTGCAACCAGCTGAAAACTTTTCCCTGTTAGAAATCCTTCAGTGTTCATTGCTCAGGAGGTTTTTAAATGAGCCAAATTATCCAAAGGTCTCGTCCTCCAAAACAAACAAATCAGGTGATTTAAATCAGCTAAAACACTGAATGAAGCAGTCTCACGTTCAAATCAGAGTTTCTCCAACACAGTTCAGCTTGTCGCAGATGGCTCGCTTACCAAGCACCTGCTAAAGTGTGCTCATCCTTTTCTTTGATAACTGACCATCCAGATGTTCGGGAGTGTTGTACTAGGAGCCAAATTATCCACAGAGGTCTCTTTTTCTCTGAAACAAACGCACTCAATGTTTTGACCTACTGTGAAAAACATGGCTGTGCGAAGAAGCAGACTCCATTGATGAGCACCCTCTCTCTATGTAGACATTAACAGCTCGTTCTAAGATCACAAAAAATGGGATGATTCTTTGTTTCAGGCGAATTTTAAACTAAAGAAAACACATTTATTCTGAAAAATCCATTTCCACCAATTAAGTGTCACCTCTTGCCACCTTTAAGTGACACAAGAAAACTTCTCTCACTTTGCTGAGTGTTATTTAACATTGTGCTGTTATTTAACATTGTGTTGCATCTGAAAAATTCACACGCAGGTAAAAACAACTAGACACACTTTCATCTTTTATTAGTCACGGAGCAAAAAGGCCAGCAGTTGCTTTCAAGGGGACCAATGATTTTCAAATACTGCAACAAAATACTTTCAGACTAATAGGGGAGTTTTCTGCTGTATGTTAGCAAGGTCAAATGCTTTTGTGCGCATGTGTGTGAGACAGAAAAAGTCCGATCAAAGGTGTGGAGCTGGAATGAGAGAAAGAGAGAAGAGACCGAAAGAAAAAAGAGACTCTGAGCTCAGAGATAAGCAGGTTTTATACAGACGCCCAGACAAAAAACCTTGATCTCCAGTCCGCATTTTCCCCTCCTGATCCACCCAAACTTTCTCAAAACACTAAAAAAATGAAACGTTAAACTTTAGCCTGCCCTAACACAAGTAGTCAAACACACGCTCAACTTTAGGTGAAGGACATGGGCTGTTTTTTTTTAAACACCATAAACTCTCTGAAGCTGTTTTGCCTGTCAAAATGAAAGCGAATGAATTATGAATTTTGTGCTACACTCACAAAGTCTCTCACTAAAGGCAGTAACCCCCTGCTGATGGCATCCTATTCTGCCCTTTCTTAAAAGTTGGGCTTGTGTTTACTTGTTTGCAATGAAAATATGAGAAGATTTTAATCCAGTTTGTGCTTTATCTCAAAATATTCACTCCTTTAGAGCTCCGTATCTGTGGCTTCCTCCTGTATCCTGCTTTACTGGGGAAGGTCTTAAATATAGAATAAATCTTTAATGATCCTTATGACGAAATTGGGCTGCTGCAGCAGAATGAAAACAGAAAATGTGAGAAAAAAGAGCAGCGCAGCATTCAGTGTAAATAAAATTCACACAGCTGTCATGTTATATAAGAATTAGGTATGTAGGCTGTATGGTAGTTAGCATTTGTACGGAGTGTACAAGCTGTTCTGTGCTGCAAAGCTCCAGGTCAAAGGTAGTGCACCATATGGGCAGAAAAAACACATCCAACATTTCATCACAGTTTCTCCTTTATTCATGAGAACACAGAGGAAAACAAATTTTATGTCATGAAACCCTCAAGCAGCAGAGATATTCAAAAATATGCTCAGGGTATCCAGGACATGTTTCAAAGTCTTGTAAAGAACTGCAGAAAGTAATAATAAAGTTAAAAAAACAGCACTTTAAGGATCACTTTTCTCACTGTGCTGAAGGTGCGACCTGTTGGTTACGATGGCAACAACCCCACGTCGGTGGCAGAGTGGCTGGAGTCATTGGAGCTCGGTGACTACACCAAGTCGTTCCTCATCAACGGTTACACCTCCATGGAGCTGGTCAAGAAGATCTGGGAGATCGAGCTCATCAATGTGAGTCACGTAGTTTATTTTCTCTTCCTACCTTCACATGAAGTCTTAAAAATGCTTCATTTTAAAGGATTAGGCAGGTGATTTTCTTTTTTTCCAACAAATTCCATGAAAATACCAGATTGTTGTCCATGTGTCCACATCCTGATATATCTTGTTTCTCTGAGTCAAAAACCTCCATTGTTGTCCAAATTTGCTACTATTGAACCCGTATAGACTGTCTTGCTTCTGTTAATAAACCAGAGAACCAAATATGTATTAATCCACAGTTGAAAATTGTCCCCGGTGCTACTACATAAATGTAAAGTGGCGCTCCTTTAAATATTTACACATGAAGGTCAGTTTGCTTTAGTTTCTAAACTGAGAAATCAACCCTGAAGATGGTTTAAATAATCAGCCAGCTTTTTCTAGAGCTTTCAACCCTATCTCTCAGTCTTCATCAGGCGCTGAAATTTGCTCAGTTACTCAACATTTAGGCCAAATGGCTTGAAGCTTAAAAGTCCTGTCTAACGTTTGCTGTTGTTTGACCGATACAAGCGGCTAAAGGTCCGGATATGTCAGTGCCTCTTCACGGGCGACAGCTGTAGTTGAGGGCATCATGTTTTCCCATTTCAGTCCCTCTGTCCCATTTTTGTCAACAAAATAGCTCAAGAGCTCCTTAAGAGAATTTATTCAAATTTGGCACAAACGTCCATTTGAACTCAACAGTGAATTGATTAGTTTTTGGAAGTCGAGAGGTCAAGGTCACTGTGAGGAACATGTTTTTGGCCATAAACCAAGAATTCTTAGGCTAATTAAGGCACATTTGACACAAATGTCCAACAGGACGAAATTATGAAGTTCTGATTTTTCTTATCCAAAAGGTCAACCTCACTGTGACATCATAATGTTCTGCAAAAGCACTTTTTCGGCCATTATGCAACACCATAACTTGGGAACAGAAGGGGAGACATTTGGTCAATTACTGAACTGGGGACACTGATCTTGGGTGTCCACTTTGAAGCTGTGCTCATTATAAAGATCTTCTGTGCTGCCGGGTTTAGGATGTGTGCGAAGGTTCCCTGCTTAGCCACAAAATAAATGGAATACCTTTTATTAAAATCCCTTAATGTCGTCTTGACAAATATCCATTTGGACAGACATGACTTTTCTACTTGCCCGGTTGGCAGAAGAAGCAACTGTGAAGCGGTAATTCTAATTTTAAGTATGTCTCTGGCTCTCTGAAAGTGCAGTACTAAATGGCTTTAAAAGTTTCATGCCTTCTTAAGGGGAAAAAAAAGGCTCAGGACTAAGTGCCACAAAAGAGTGGGGAAAGCAGAAAGTGCTACAAGTCTCCTTTTTTGATCTTTTCTTGGGATTTGTTCACAATAGGAAAAATACACCAGCTTTATCTTTTAAGAAATGTCTTCTTAAAACAAGGTTTATCTGCAGACTGCACAGAGATGGCCGATATTTCACTGGCTTGTTGCGTGAACCAACTTCTTTTTCCAATCAAATGATGCAATCTTGATACTAATAAGGCAATCCCTCTTGTGTTGGCAAACAGTATTATCTATTGTTTTGAATAAATGTGTGTGTCAGGTCAAATATCTCCCTCGCAGAGAGATGCTAACTGCACCTTTAAGCTGTGGAAAACAAGTTTTTAGCCTTAATGATGGTTACTGATGGATATATTCTCAGCTGCGGCTTTGTGAAGCTGAGCGCTTGTTGGTTTCTGTCCTCATCTCTCACCTGAGTGACAGGGTGAATTTGTTTCTCCGGCTCAGTATATCGCAGTAAAGGCCCATACATCAGCAGACGGACACGCTTTGTCCTTTGGCTTTTTTTTTTGCTGAAACGAGGATGAAGTCGATGTGAAAGTTTCCTCTGTGGGATGCAGAGTCCATACTGAGTGTGCAGAATGCCCATCAGGCATTTCTTCTCATTACTGTGCAATGCGTGCTAAGAATGCAAACAGGAAGGAGGTGCTGTTATATCATAACCGTACTGCATCTTCTTTTAAGGTTATTCTCTGTTTTCCTTCTTGTCATTGCAGCTTATCTTCTTGCTGTGGAAGTTTATGTTTTAACGTTTGCAGTAAAAAAAGGAGCGAGCAGATAGTTTGCAGCAGCTTTCCATTGATTGAGTCCTCTCCTTCTGTAAATATCAGTAATGGTGGATGGTAACGAGGTTTGACATTTCAGCTTCTGTGTTGTCACAAGTGGTGCAGGTTTATGATTCAATTTTTACCAACATAAAATCTTCAGTAGAGATGGGATTTACTGCAGCCTGATCTCTTCGGAGTGATGTGCTCCTTTGATGCCACGAGTGTAACGAAATCATGCTCGATTGCAGAGGGCGCCTGCCTGGCTGATTTCAGTGAGAGAGAGGAGAGAGAGAAGGGGTGTTTTTCCTTCCCAGTGGAGGATAAAGTGATAAAGTGATGAGTGATCAGCTGGAGGAGGTGGAGAGGGAGTTATATAAGCATGTGGGATGCAAGATGTTTCACAGCGCTGGGGATACCGCCCACATGCTGCGCGTGCGCGCGTGTGTGTATGTTTGTGTATGTTTGTGTATGGGTATGTGTTTCTAGATGCATATGTGAGACAGACAAAGTGTTAATACATGCTTTTGAGCTTATATGTGTTTAAATGCATCACTTTTTACACACAAACCAAACTATACATCAATCTCCTCTCTGTTATGTAAAACAGAGAAACAAGAAAATCCAAATAATGTGCGTATGAAGTGTATTTATGCTGCATACTCCGTCAGTACTCTATTTCAGACCTGCATGTAGATAAAAGTATTGTATAGCACAAGGATTCTGTATTTGAAGTGAAGCTGCATTGCAGTGCAGAGTAAAGCCACTAGAGGCTGCACAAGCCTACATTAAGGCTATACCTCTATGTGTCCACATACTTGTCAGTACGGGGATTATTTTCAGTGCAAGGCTACAACAGGATGCACCCACCTTTGTGGTGACAGTTTGGTGAACGTCTCTTCCAATTTTAACATGACCTGCCCCTATGCACAAAGCCAGGTCCATAAAGAAACTGTTTTCTAGTTTGTTTTGGAAGAATTTACTTAATTTTACAGGTCCTCTCTTTTCAAAATGGGTACACTTCATACTTTCATTGAATAATTTATTTTATTCCATTCATTTTATTTGGGACAACACACATTCATCAACATTTCTGTAAATATGCCAGTGTTAGCCAGCTGGATAATTTTCAACTGTAGTCCTTTGCCAAGATGTTTTGAAACCTATAAAATGATTTTGTTTTTTATTTATTTTACTAAGACAGAAGGACACCATAAAGACAGAAACAGCAATAACAAACAGGAACTCTTAAGACAGAAGACAGATACAACAAAATATCAGTACAAAACAATAACAGCAAGATAGCCATGCAGGCAGCATAACTGACATTTAATAATAAATTTAATTAATTACGTTTTAATTTCACTTTTTAAACATAGTTTAAAAATGACTAATAAATCTACCTTGTAAACTCATTGGCATTTTCCTAAAAAGGATTTCATAATGTATGGCGCAAAATATAGAAATATTGTGTCTTGTTTTGCCCAACCAACATATTCAATATACTATAATGTAAGACCAAAGAAAGCAACAAATCCTCAAATTTGAGAACCTGAAAACATCAAATTCTTTGCATATTTGCTTGAAAAATGACCTACACGTTGAAATGATCATCAAATTAGTTCTTAAGTAAGTTTCTGTCCTTTAAATAACTGATACAGTGAGTACTCGTTGAAGCTCTAGATAAGACACTGTGTCTGAAAATACTCTTTGGTTCCATTTTTTGGACAATGTTTAACTTTATATGGTAATTATTTTGACTGTTTTCTAAGTGTTTTCCACTTTTAGACTAGTCTAGTTAAAACTTGAAAAATCTAAAAACTTTAGTTTAAAGTTAGTCATCAGGAACATCTCTAATATATAGTTGGGTTTTAGTAGAGCATTGATTTCAGGAGGAAATATCTCTGGAGGAAAAAACAAGTGCTTATAATTTCAACGCAAAATACAGAACTCAGATAACTGAGCACATAGTCTTTATTTTCATGAGAATAACCGTAGCACTAAATTTTGTAGTTGTGTCCAGAAATCATCCTTAAATAATATCAGTAAAGCATTTGATCCATAATGTTAAGTTACCGTAGACCGGCCTGCACAGAGCCCTTACCTCAGCGCCATCCGACACCTCCGGGATAAGACAGACCGCAGTTTGTGAACCACGTGGATTGTTCTTTTGTCCATGTAGTGTTTCATTTGAAGCAGATCTTATCGATCGTGCAGGACTGCATGTGAGGGAGTAGTTGCGTGTGTGTGTGTGTGTGTGTGTGTGTGAGCATGCGTTGTACAAGCTGTCCTCATGACTGTGTGCCACTGCAGCAGTACACTGTCACTGAAGTAGTCTCCAGGGTGCTGGAGAGGTCACTACTGTACCTGAGAGAGGTGTGTGTGTGTGTGTGTGTGTGTATCTGTGTTTGTGGAGAGAGATACTGTAGTGGTAGAAATAATAGATTGATGTGGGGAAGGACATATGGCTGTAAGGGAAGTGAGGGGATGACGAGAGAGAGAGAATAGGACAATGAGTCTTTCGAAATAGAATTTGGCCGCTGCTTTCATGTAATCACCAGATAACCGCTACGGGCAACAGATGCTGTGGTATCCAGGGAGACAGGGGAGGAGTGTTTAGCATTTTTGGACCATTGTAATATAGAGGGGCAGAAGTGTGGGTATAGAAGTGTGTGTGAATGTGTGTGTCTTTTTGATTGGGCACATATGTGAAGTCCTGCTGCCGTTGGATTAGAAATAAAACACCTTTTAATCCTGCCTGTCAGACAGAGAGCAGGTGCAGCACTCTCAATCTGTAGTGTGTGTGTGTGTGTGTGTGTGTGTGTGTGTGTGTGTGTGTGTGTGTGTGTGTGTGTGTGTGTGTGTGTGTGTGTGTTTTATGCCATCAGAGTAGATGGACTCATCTGAGTTACACCTGGTTCATGTTTTCTGTTACATGCAGTTCATGGTCAGAATTCTGTATTTGCAGACTATCGCAGTTTATTACAACTTTTTTTTTTTAGTCCTTTTAACCATAATTTTTTTCAGCGTTAAGATAACATCTAATCTTCATCTTCCCAAACATTGTGAAAGCAGGGGCCATTTCTCCGCAAGATTCGGGGGGCCCAACCATCGGAATTATGTGTCTTATTTGGTTGAAATTGCATTTTCAGAAAAAAAGGGTTTTAGCTTTTTTTTTTTTTTTTTTTTTTAAAAAAAGCATTTTCTGTCATAACATCTATAACTTTTAACCGTTTTAGTATGTTTGATAATATTTAAATTAGGTAGAGGTAGTCAAAAAGGCTTTTTTCTCCCTTGCTTGTCATTGGTTTGATTTTAATCCGTGCAATATCAAAACTCAGATGCAAACTCAACTGAAATGTGAGAACGAAGCACACTGAGCCAAACTTATGTAAAAGAGAAAATAAAAGTGAAACTCATTATTTAAACTAATCCGTCAGAGTCCACAGAGTGCATGTGACATGAACATCATTTACAACGTCAACTTTCATACATCCTTACAACAGTTTGTATACTGCATGTGTTGTGTGAAAGTTTTTAAACGGATGTTTTGATAAAGTTTTGCTTTTGTCAAACTGGGACCCTATAACTGCAGTCCAAGAATTTTCTCAGTTTTTGGATTCTCCATATACAGGAGGTGGGCATGAAAAACAATGGGTTTTTTTCCCAATAATTCAGAATAACAAGGGTACGTAGGTGATATAGAAATTTCATCATTTTGGGGGTGAACTATTCCCTTTTGAAGCCTCTATGATTGTGCTCATTTTTATTTGTAGATATCAGATTTCAGCTTCTTTAGTAGCTATACTTTTATTATACTGCTAAAAATGATGGGGGAGTCTGCAAAATAAGGCTTTTGATATCCTTTAACGTCAAATTTACTACAGTAGGAACTATGCCAACAGTTTTAAATCATAGAGAATAAGGTGAACATAATTACAGTTAGTATAATCAATCCATATACAGTTATTAATGGGACAGTTTTGATATTTAAGCAAGAAAAAGCCTGTATTTTATAGCAGAGTGGGAATTAAATGTCTCAAGACCTGAAATGAAAACTCATTAAATTAGACTTTCTATCTTTAAATTATTAAATTAATTTGAATAATTAATAGGAATTCATTATTATAAATTCATGAGTACTGTAAGTGTGCACACACTGATTATAATTGGAGTTTTTTTATGGTATGATTAAACTAATCACAGTCCTCTGAATGTACCAAGCCAATTTTCTTCCTCCTATAGCGCTAACTCAATTGACAGCTAATTAATAAGTGACAATTTTCATTAGCAATTATTTTTCAAGTAATTAATCAAGTATGAAACGTTTGGCATAGTACAGTCCAAATGAGTATTTTTTCTGCATTCCTTCATGTCAGACGATGAACCGAGTATTGTGTGTTGAAGCAGTTTTTGAGCATCTCTGTCTTTAGGGAGCTGCTATTTAAGCTGCTCTGTGCCCTTAATTTTATGTCACGTACTTGAGAATGTAATAATGGCACGACATTATGACTCTATCGGCCCGCTTTTAATATCACTAGTCTCCTGGTAAAAATCTGTCAGCTGTCTTAAGAATAATTGTCACAATCTTTGCTTAATAAAGCTTTGAGCCTGTTGGGCAACTTCTGAGCTGAATCTGGAACTATGGTGCAACATGAATGTTAAAACCAGGACTTTCAAAATAGTTAATCAAGATTTGTATAGCAATTTTCTAACAATTAATCGGTTATGAGGGGAAGTTGTGTAAATGCAGCAAAATAGACAGATGCTGCTTACAAGCACATGATTGATTTATCTGTGATTAGGATGATAAAAATGCACTTAAATATAGAGATGATCATAAATCAGATGATAATGCTTCTTTTTTTTCTTCTCAAACACGTTTTATGCCTTAAAAAAACAGCCTATACATTTATATGATACACATCATAACATAAATGTGCTGCATTGACAAGAATAAGGAGAGAGGGGGAAATGTTTCCGCTGTGTAAATAAATGGTAGTAAGCAAATTATTAAATTATTCTCAAAATGTGCAAAATGTGACAAGTATTACAAATAAAAATTGTACAAGCTCAGAAACTGCAGTATCCTCAAAAAAGTGTCATTCACTGATCAGTGTAAATCATAATTTACGAAGGGCCTCCATATATTTTCAAATGTGTTGTCATCATTTTTACTTTAGTTATGCTTCTCTGGTTATAAGCCTAATGGAGAGTAACGCTTCTAATACCAAGAAGCATTCTTAATATATTATATTTGATTATTCTTTGAGGCGTCTCATTATCCAACAGAACGTGAATGAGCCCCTCATATACATATTCATTCCCCTGCAGTGCAGTGAGCTGCAGACACATCACTTATAAATCCACTTGGTGGTGCTGCTGCCTCTCATTTCGTTCGGACCACCTTGTCTTGAGGCGAAGAAAGTACAAAATAACTGCGTCAAGGCTGCAAATTGCTCTCATTTCAAGTGAGTCCTCAGAGAGCCCAGAGCGAAGCAATTAGAAATGGATTTCGTTTTGGAAAGACACACTCACAACGGTGGAGTGCAGATAGTTTCTGCCCCTTCAAGGAACAATTCCCTTAATGTTTTCTAGATGAGTAGACCCTGATATCACAGAGGAGGGTGCCTTTAAATGTGTGCGTGTTTGTGTGAGAGTGTGTATTTTGTGTGTCCTTGGTTACCTGTACATGGTGCTGTAAATGAGAAGCGTTTGATTGAAGGTCAGATATTAAAGGAAATGCAGTCATTCTGGTCTTGTTTTTCTCTTATCCTAACCCTACCCCTTACCTACATGTTCTGGTTGTGACCCCTTAATATAAAGAGACATTTTCAGGGGTCTAAAAGAGAGAAATTATAGCATTTCACAAGAAAAAAAAAGATTAGAGAATTGGAAACAAATTTTACATTATTTTGCTTATTAGAAGATCTTTTTTTATAATTCCTTTCTGGATGATAGACTTATAGATTAATTTTACGATCCCATGTAGCGGTCCTCCATCGGGAATCGCTGCTTTAGATGTGTGTGTGTGTGTGTGTGTGTGTGTGTGTGTGTGTGTCTGTGTGTGTGTGTGTGTGTGTGTGTGTGTGTGTGTGTGTGTGTACATTTTAATTACTTGCATCTATAAAAGGGCTTTGATCACTTTGCATCAGGGCTTGGTCATGTAGGTAAAGCTTTACATCATAGAATATGAAAAATAAACGTTGTGGTAGTGGTATATGTTACAACTTAGCAGTTTCTACATAAGATATCCAGAGGAATTGCTGTTTGGAGCTAATCCAGTAAAACTGAGTAAATATTTGACAAATCGAGGTTAATTTCATCATGTCAACTCCTGTCATAGTATTGCCATAGAGCAGTTCTTCTTATAGGTTTAAAAAATGTCTTGCAGTGGTCCAATACAGTAGATCCCAACCATTTTGTCTTATGTCAAGTTAAAGGTCCAGTATGTACGAGTTAGCAGGAAATATTGGCAGAAATGGAATATAATATTTATATGTATGTTTTCATACTCGTAATCATCCAAGACTAAGAATTTCTGTGTTTTAGTTACCCTAGAATTAACAATTTATGTCTGCATAGCGAGCAGGTCCTCTTCCACAGAGCCCACCATGCTATACATCATTTTTTAATTACATGCACATGCAGGTCTACATGGGAGTAACAGTGGAGTATGTAGTTTAAATATGCTTCATATGCACATAATTGAGACTTTAAGGGTTTTCTGTTCTACATAACAGAAAGGAAATTGATTTATAGTTTCACTTGTGTTTTAAAAGTGTTGCAGTTTAACGTATACATAAACACAAACAGAATTTTCAGCTGGTTGAAGTCTGCACCCTCACTGCTAGACATAGATATTGTATTCAAGTGCAGTACATGATTAAATGTACTTAGTTACCCACTTCCACTGTATGCTGATCTTACCGATCATTACACAACCCCTTCTCTGCTTTGTCATGTCTGTCTCTTGCATGTGAAGGCCTGTGGTTGTGTGCTCACTGTGAGTAGGTGTGTGTGTGTGGGTGTACGTGTGTGTGTGCGTGATTCACCTATGGGTCCTGACTTGTCCCTGCATTCCCCAGTATTATTACCAACATGTCATTTCAGGAGGTATTCACACTCAAAAGTGGGAATGTGTCCTGAAAACCTCAAAATGACTAACTGTGTGTGTGTGCGTGTGCATGTGTGTGTAACCGTGCGAGGGGTCCAAAATAAATTGAGGACAGTCATGAGAGTTCAGCCTTTTCTTCTACCGCTTGTACTCGGTTGCCATGACGGCTACTAGTTACCATAGAGACTAGAGATATGTGCTCTTGGTATAAATGAAGTGTGTGTGTGTGTGTGTGTGTGTGTGTGTGTGTGTGTGTGTGTGTGTGTGTGTGTGTGTACGTGTACTGGATTGCCTTTTCCCGACACTATTCCAAAGACTTTCTGAGTGTGTATGTGTTATGTTCCTGTGCTTATCACCTTCTTTGTCACCTCTCCAAATGGACAGATTGTCTCACATCCCGACACCAGATGGTTCCTGCCTTCGTTAGACACTGCAGGATTAAACCCTATATATCATACAATAACACACACACACACACACACACGCATCCAGACTTAGTTCACTTGATCACAGGTTCATGATTTTTCACACCATAAAGGCGTCTACATGTGTGCAGCTGTCAAACACTTGTATCTCACTCAAACTGAAGGTTTTCATACGTGTCCGACGTGTTCAAATGTGCGAGGACACGGTACACGTGCAGTATGTGTGAAAAAGGAGTGAGTAGTAGCTTTTGGTGTGGGTGGATTTGCCTCAGGACTGCAGTGTATTTCACCGTCCCTGCCTGCCGATATCACTCTCCTGCAGCCTTATTTGGCGTATGCACTTCCTGTTGTAGCACTCAGTGTGGGAGGTATCGGGAGATAATGTGTGTGACCCCCCGAGTGCACCCTGAACCTGTGGATCAGTAGTATCGCTGCAGCTGCTGGTCTTCTGCCTCACAATCGCCATCCGCAGCTGTTAGCTCTGGATGGATTAATCCCCCTGCACACGTTTTCTCAAGATCTATATTTACTTTATATAAATGGATCAATGACGGTTTGTATTTAATGGCATTCACACCTTCATTTGCACTCAGCTTGTCACTGATTCCTCCTTTGACTTTGCTGCGTAGCACACCAGCACTAGTCTGGAGCTGCAACAATTAATAAATAAGTTGGCAACTATTCAATTGATTGCCAACTGATTAAATAATTGATTAATCTGTTTGAGTAATATTTTAAGAAAAAAAAGGTTACCATTTTCTGATTCCTGCTTCCTGAATGTGAAAATGTTCTGGTTTCTTTACTCCTCTTTGACAACACATTTATTTTATTTCATACATTTTTCACCATTTTCTGACATTTTATAGATCAAAACAACTCATCCATTAATCAACAAAATAATTGACAGATTAATTGTTAGATGAAGCCCTTATTAGTCCATTTAGTAGTTGTGTTAAAGCTTTTGATGACATAATAGCATCCTCATCTGCTGTTTTTAAGGTCACCGATGAAGTTTGAAGTTAAACTATAGACCCGTCATATATTAAAAGCCGAGATTCAAGTTTGTATGTTTATACTTTAAGGTAATTGAAATCTATACCTCAGTTGTTTAATAGTGTTTCTCAGAGATGGTAATAAGGATGAGTCATTCACTATCTTTAGTTTGTCTTCTGCTGGATAACATGAGTAGACTCTTGTAAAGGACAGAAATAGGTGGAATGACGTCGAACTTTATGGGTTGGATTTCATTTATGTGACACTTGCAGTCATGCATGGGAATATATACCCTCATACATAAACACATGCACATGTTTTATATAATGCCCCAAACACAAGCACTGGTGTGGCCCCAGCTGTGTCTTGTTGTCACAGAGAACAAGATTTGTTAAGAGCACATTAGGGCATTTTATTTCTTACTCAGATATGGATGTTTGGTTGTTTGGGCAAAAACCTTCTGCACATATTCATATATTACGAAAGTCTGCTCAGTAATGACGTTTCTCTGAAGAAATTGTGGCCTAAAGAAACATTGCAAAAGCGTAGTTAAGATCAGATAAATGGGAGTTTCTTTGCTCTGAGCTATTTTCTGCCAAATGTCTAAACTTGTCTGCATCTGCAGCTGAACAGTAAAATGCGCACAATTGACTAATAACAGTGTTGCAAAGAGGAAGGGCTGATTTTGAGCATCTGAATGGGCTACAGAAGCAAAAGTCTCCTTCATTTTCTACAAGCACAATGTAAGGGGCCTTATAGTTGGCGCAGGTCCATGGCTTAGATGGCATCAATCGGTCACATATATGAGGTTACAGTGTCTGATATTAATGTTAAATATGACCAAAGTTTTGAATAATGGGGTAAACATATATAAATTTAATCTCTGTCATCAGAAAGGTGTTTTTTTTCGACTTTCAAGACAAGCTGACATCAGCTCATGATAATTTCTTTACATGGTGTTTACAACTGTACATACACTGCTAAATGCAGCTGCATGCTAACGTCAGGGTAACATCTTATCTTAGTCGCCAATGTTGGAAATCTCACCTGTGATTTTTTGACAGTGTAAACTCTCCATCACGGTCATTTCTCAGCTGCAGTGACGATGCAGAAACACAGAGAGTGCAGATACAGAAGACCTGGACATGCTGACTAATCAGAGCAGAGCTTTTTAGGAGGGAGGCTTTAAAAAGCAGGCGCAAAAACGGAGTGTTTCACACAGAGGGTAAATACAGGTGTTGCAGCCCAGGCAGCATGAGTAAAATAAAGTGGTTTTTGAACATTAAAACATGTAAACATGTTCTTGTAGAAACCGAAAATACAAGCATGACCCTAAAAATTAGCATAGCAAGTCCCCTTTAACCTAATAATCACATTGCAACAACTGTCTGTTTGATTTGTGCCTCTGCCCGACTTCCTCTCCATAGCAACTAAGGCTGATGGGTATTGTATTTAGAGCCTTTCTTTGTACCAAACGTACTCATACCTCATATGGAAATACTCACTGTTTTACTCAAAGATTGATGCTTCTCTCACATCTGTACAGTAAATGTAAAGCTACAGCAACCAGTAGTGGACAAAGTACACAGTGACAGTTGCTGAGTCAAATGATTACTTGAATTACAGTACTGGTGTACTTGCTTTAATAACACTTAATTATTCAAAGTACTTTTTTTAAAAATCTCAATGCATATTATTATATTGTCACAATACACTTGAATCTCACGACTCTACCGATGAGCAGCCCAGTCTGAGTAGTGCATGCACGAAGTAGAGCTACGGGAACATCATTTCACCAACAAACCACACGTAGAACTGCATGATAACAGTTTATGGACTTTTGCATTTTAGAAAAGAAAAAAAAACACATCTGTTGGCCTCGGAGCAAATGTAACAAGTAACTAAAGCCTTAAAGAAATATAGTGAAAAGGTTAAATATTTGTCTTTCAAATGTAATGCAGTCAAAGTAATATGTTTCTAAAAAATACTCACGCAAAGTACAGATACTCAAAAACTGTACTTGAAGACAATACTTCAATAATTGTACTTTATTACGGTCCATCACTGATAGCAAACAGTCAGCTTAGCTTAGCACATAAACTGGAAAACTGGGAAACAGCTAGCTTGTCCTATTCTTCTAAAAGGAAATGTTGAAATGGGAATTTACGGTGGAGAAACTTACTTCTACCAGCAGTTTTTGTAAGTGGAGTTTTACATTGAAGTCATATTGTGGTATTTATACTGTTATTAATGAACTGTCTCACCTCGAGCTGCACACAAACACATTTACACCCCTTGTGAACCAGCACGATCTTGTCTCTGTACGGGCCCAGCGTCTCCATAGTGACGAGATGGAGAGGGGGAGGAGGAGGGAATGTAAACTGGTTAGAGAGAGAGCGAGAGAGGGAGAGAGAGTGTAGAGAGGGAGGGAGAGAGAGCGCTCAGGCAGAGACATGTAGGAGATGTAGTCTGGCTGCCGCAAGCTGAAGAAAGAGGAGGAGTTGGTGAGCGCTGGAAATCTGCAGAGAGTGAGGGTGAGAGAGACAAAAGCTGGTGGTGAGGAGGCGAGGAGTAAAGCTAGGAAAGCGTGGCTGAGGAGAAGAAGAGAAAGAGGAGGAAGACGCACTAGTCTTGAAAGAAAGCAGAAGCAAAGAGCGAGAAGAGAGTGGGAAAAGGAAGGAGCCAGAGGAGCGCAAACTGAAGACGACTTTAATTTGGAATAAGTCCAGTCTTAAGGAGAGGTAGGTGCTGATAGACGTGATGAAGAAACAGAGGGATATCTTAAAGAAGGGATACAGTGATAAGCCAGCCATTGGTGCTTTTGTTCTTTGCGTGCTGTTTTATTTAAACATCTGTCATCCCGCCGCTCGGCGAGGCTGAGGTGATTACAACATACGAAGTGCTTCCATGGTTCTCAATCAACACTGCTGACTTGGCTAATTTACGGGCTGTGCGACTGTGTGTGTGTGCAGGAGTTAGAGATAAATGTTTCTGTGCATGTAGTGTGTGGGAGTCTGACCTCGAACCACCTGAGAGAAGGAGCGCAGTTGAAGCAGTGAAGCATCCATTGTGCTTTGATGAAACTAAGGTTTAGCGTCGCAACTGATCTCTCCTCTTTTCATCTTTTCCCCCGTAAATGAATGCTTATAAATCTTTGACGAATTTTCTCAGTTGCATTACAGTTACTCAGATGACAAGGACTTCTGTTAGCATTGTGGACTGGGTGTAGTTTGGGTTTTCTCAAACATAATCACAGTCTGTGCCAGAAATTGGACCAAATTCATACATTTGTCACAAGAGTTTCTAAAAAGCAAATCAGGTTGCAGCTCAGGACATGTCAGGTGTTATCTGTACCTCCAGATTCAGTCTAGTGGAGCAGAGAATAAGAGCAAAAAGCATTTACTACTACAGTTAAAGCCACTCAAATCCAATTGCTGCCCTAATTTGTGTCTTATCCTCATTTGCATGCACTAACATACTCTTGAAGATGGCGAGAGAAGTGAAATCTGGGACGACACCAAGAAAGAACATAGTTGCTCAAGAGAGGGATGTTGTTGGTTTGTGAGAGTGTGTGCAGGCGTAAAGGCTGACTGCAAGCACAAGTATACATGTTTAAGTGATAATCACAACGTGTGAGGGAAACTGTAAACGTTTATTAGCTCAAGGAGGGATTATCCGCTGTCACATGATGACTGTTTTTTAGTTTTTTAATCTCCAATTCTTTTTCTAGACCTGCTTTTTGTTCAAGGTGAAGTTGCATTTTAAAATCACTCCAAGAAACAGCAGTGATTACCAAATAATATAATGGAACTAGGTGGCAATTAGCTTGTGATACTCAGAGTGCAAAAAACCCCCAAAAATAAAACAAAGAATAAGATTTTGACTCAACAGCAATCTCTCTCTCCAGCAATCATGACCCCAATAAGATGAACTTACTCTGTATTTTATTGAGCTATTTTAGAAATGCTGTTGTCTAATTCTAACTCCCACTGTACTAGAAAATCGTCTGCGGTGTAAAATGAAAACACACAGTTTATGTGCTCACACTGTGCAGTCCGATCGCCAAGCCACAACCTGAGTGTTCACACTTGATGTGTTAAATAGACAATACACCAGCCCTGTGGCCCCCATGGACTGTTCTGGATATTGACACTTGTCAATAAAGACTCGTTTGAAAGCAGGTAGAAGTTGACTCGTGGCTCTGCTTCAATTGTGCGAGCTGATGACCGGCCAGAATTTCTGACATGTCAGAAATTTATCTGATTATCTGAAAGGCTGTCGAGTCCAGTTCATCAGTCCATCATTGGTCTGAGCTCAAATCAGACAGTATATGCCCAGCTTTGCTCGACACAATCCACAGATCCTTTTGCGGGCAGTTTCCTGTAGAAAGTATTTTCTTTCTACCGAGCATTTGCCAACCAAATCACCATGCGGAAGTCCGCGTGCATATACTCATGGATGAGAGACTCGTGACAGTGAGAGATGTAAACATAAGTGGCATTTTCCTCGGCTGAGCTGTAATGTTCGTTAGCTCAGATGACCTAGCAGTAGATGCACTGCTTTCTATGCACAGTTGGCGGATGTAGCTTGGTAGAAAGAAAATAGTTCCTGCTTAAAAACTGCTCACAACCAGGTCTGTGGATTATCTTGAGTAACAAGGTTGTGATTTCTGAAAAAAGACATTGCTGTTGAGTTTTTTACATGTATTTTTGTGGCGCTGTCAGCACCACAGTCCAAGTGCCATCTGGCAACTCAAACTCAAACAGTCTAAACTGATGAGTGGCAGTACAGGTAAGAGGAAACCACTCTGCACATCTCTGTTTTTTCCTTTTAAGTTGCCTAAAATCTAAAACAGAGAAGATGATAAGTTAATCATTTCTATCCTGTTTGGACTCGTATTCCAACAACAGTGACTGGAAACAAGTCAACATTGATAGTTAAACAGGAAGTAAGCGAGGACCGTGCAGGAGGTGAATAGAGGGAGAGGATGAGACAGGTCCCAGCGAG
This sequence comes from Plectropomus leopardus, assembly GCF_008729295.1. Classification (NCBI taxonomy): domain Eukaryota; kingdom Metazoa; phylum Chordata; class Actinopteri; order Perciformes; family Serranidae; genus Plectropomus; species Plectropomus leopardus. The sequence continues at coordinate 7,148,711 of NC_056484.1, forward strand.
ACGACAGAGAGAGAATATTTCTCTTCTCCCAGCTGTGGAAGAACAGCCCGGGCGGACAGAAAGATTGAGTTGGAAACACTGCCAGATGCTTTTTACCTCAGACACCGGTCGATCAATCACAGTCCTGCCTCCTGTTCATCGAGTCGTCACCGCGGCAAGTCACAGCCATAGATTCCCCTTCCGTGACCAGCATTAGTCAGTAGGCTGCCCAAAGAAACCACAGCGTGATGGATGAGGCCGAGAGAGACATTTCACGAACAAAGGCTTTTTATATACAGTAACCAGCGTGTTGATGCTGAAGGTGTAAATTCTAAATATCAGTCTGACTATGCTGCCAGTATTTTCGGAAACAAAACTTATTCTATGTAGATTAGTTAACTCTACGACATCTCCTTTTTTTAAGCAAGTTCCCGCATGACTCACAGTGGTGGCACGCCAATTTCACACCCTTCAGTCATTTATAAGAGTTTATTTTCAAAGTGTTGACGTCTTATTTTGGGACTGAACCGGGTCACAAAACAGGAACGCAGGCCGTAAATGAGCTGACACCCAAAGCGTTTGTCCTCAGCAGCAGGTTAAGCAAGGTGGCCGGGGCGTGTGTGTATATGTGCTTTTTGTGTGTGTAACCTCAAAGCAAGAAAGACGAGGCATCTTGTTTTAGGTTCGGTCAATCTATAGCAACTTTGACCTCTCTATGGGCCACTTATAGTATTTGGCTACAATTGCACTGCTGCTCTGATGTGGTTTGATTCAGATTTTTTGACATATCTGATACAAATCAGGAGCTCTTTGAAACTAAAATTTGGCCTTGTTATTGTATAAGTGTGTACCGCAAGGATATTGGCGCATTACTAAATTAAAAAAGTCTGCAGCGTTTTAAGTTACATTTCACAAAAATATACACAACATAGCTCAAATTACAATCTGTAACGCTGATAAAGTTCGGCCTAAATGACTCTCAAATACGGATTAACAGAGGGAACTCAAATTTACGCAGAGCATTTCTTTTACAGTAGACAGAGCGCCAGACATTGCTCTGGGCCAGTAGAACCCAAAAGTTGTTACAAATTTACATTGCTGCCAGTATGAATAGTTTGATTCAATATAGTTGGAGGCAAGTTTTTTCACATTTTCGAGTTGTTGTCATACGTGCTTAATATGTAAGGGCCTAAACTTGCATTGTCTGCTTAAAACAAGCACCCTGCTTCATCAGGAACAGCACCAGCACAAATATGCAACTGTTCCTCTTCACATTTTAAAATTTTGCCCACCACTCACAGGGAATCACAAATGCATGAAACAGCATGGTCCCATCCAAAGCTGTCTCTCAGCACAGAGTTCACAGATGCACATATGGCTGCTACATGCATCCCGTTAACCTGATCTTGTATCTGTAGCCTTTTTTTTCCCTGCCAAATAGTGCATATACTATATGTTCCACTTACCTCACTTACTCTGACCGCCAGCAGCTGTTGTTGGTGAACTCTACTGTACCTCTGAAGTGCAAGATACCAAACAACAAACACGTAAACATCACTCCACCGGGCTCTCTCTCAACCTGTTGTGTCATGTGGACATCAGACATGCTTGGTCACACACACACAGGGTTTTACACACATGATTGACAAAAGACTTTGCATTTACTATAACAATAATAATAATAATAATTATTATTATTATTAATTAATTTATATAAAGTTTTGTTGACAAGGAAAGCAAAAGCAAAAATGAGAGGGATTAAATCAACAGAAAGCCAAACAGTTTTACTGAACACAAGCGAGTCAAAACCAGGGTAGAGTTAGGATTAAAATAAAACAAGAGGACAAATATTTCAAAATACAGGATACAAAATGATGCACGGACAATAAAAGCAATAAAACCACAAATAAACAAATACAATTTAAAAAAAAAAAAAATGTAATTTTTTTAAAAAGCAAGGTAAAAAGTTACAATAAACCTAAAGCATCAAGACAAAGAAAAACCTGAAATGTAGCTGTCATCATGGACTTTTAAATTAATTTTCGTAAATTCTTTTTTCAAATTTTAAATCTATTTGTGAGTTCTAATTATTTTTGCAATATTGCGTCTGTGTCATGAACCCGTCTCTGCATTTTTAGCGTTCTTACACTTGCTTTCTCACAGTTTGGTGGATGAACTCTGAAGCACCCACACTCAGATAGCATTGTACTCGTAAACACACACATCATGCACGCATGTTCACACACAGCCTGGTGTCTGAGGAGAGCTTGTGCTCCTCTGCAGTGTGAAAATCGCTTCCATCTTGGGGCTTTGAAGTATTTATTAACCCAGAAAAATATCATACACCATTTCCTCTCTCATCATGTTGGCACTTCAATTCACGAGCTCCTCTGTGTGTGGCAACGAGTGTGTGTGCTAGTGTGTGTGTGGGTGCAGAAGAAAAGGTTTGAGAGATCTTGTTTCAACCTTGATCCTGCAGCAGCACTTGGTAATATTTGCACACACACACACACACACACACACACACACACACACACACACACATACACTCACACACTGTGCTTCCAGTCATAGTTACAGTTCTCTTGCTATTAATGGAGATGTATCTGTCTCCATGTAGGCGGGCTTATCAACAGCCTGCTCTCATTGGCTGCCTGCTCTGTCAGCGCAGAAACAAGCCTTCCTATTGGTCCCTGTTGGACATCATTTCCAACACATCGCAGTCATAACTCCCCTCCACTCTCTGGTTGCTAGGTAACCAGTGGTCTCTGGTTTCCCTCCAATGTCCCCCACCCCCCCGCCATGTAGCGTCTGCGTGCGTATATATACAGTATATCTGTATGGAGGAGCGGCTGTGGGTCTAAACAGAGCAAACAGATGAAACCTGTTATGATCCCAGCCTCGCTCACTGTTGCTTTTTCTCTGGGAGTATATGCAGTGTGTGCACGTGTGCGCATGCATGTGTGTGTGTGCGCAGTCTATTGAGAGTCCAGGCAAATCGATACTCATCATTCTAGCCGAAAAGCTCCACCTCCAAACAACACACACATTAAGTGCTGGATGGAGCAATGAAGGAGGAACGGGAGGAAGGTGGCTGGCTGTGATGAAGTATTCAGGGTGAGAAAAACGTCAATAATGGGGGTGAAAAATGAGCCAAGCATTGTCGCCGTAAATGTCTGCTTTCACACTCAGTGTATGCCATGCACATTATCCACATCACATCAATGCTCTACTACAACAACAAAAAAAATAGTGATTGCAACATGGAGGCTAGTTTCTTTTATATCTCATCCACATCCCTTTCTATCCCTCACAGATTTAGTACTACAGCTAATGTTTATTTTTAAAAGCCACTTCATATGACTGCTGTAATTATACTACTCAACCAGGCTGTTCAAATTCCCCCAGCACCAACCCACCCACCTAAAAAGTGTCTTATTAGCCACCAACTAAATTCAGAACAATTTTCTGAGTATTTAACCCTTTCAAACCTGAAGCAACATCAATAGTCTTGTGCTGCGTTCAGAGGCCTTTCACAAGCATTAAAACCTTTGAACCTTTTGAAAATGTGTTGGGAATAAAAGACAATTTGAGTGAATAGGCAAGAAATATTTTTAAAAAATGCAAGAAAGTAGTAGATTTTGAAATTTCTTTTAAAAATCTGGGGGGAAATATCTAGAAAGCTATAGCTACAATTGTGATAATTTCATTTTTAAAATTATGTGACAAAATAATTATGATTTTTAAATACTTTTTAAGGTCATTTCTATGTTTGTTCGTGGGAAGTTTTTTTTTCTTTTCTTTCTTTTTTTTTTTTTTTTTTTTTTTTTTTTTACAAATTTCTTGCAAATTTTTGGGTAATTTCTTCCTAAGTTGCTCATTGTCTAAGTCCATTTTTTTTTTTTTCCTTTTTCCTTTTTTTTTTTTAGAAATCCAGCTAATTTGCTCAGGTTTTTCCAGCACACCAACTTTTTGGAGTCTCCACTGGTTTCCTTGCATATGCTCATGGCCTAGTAACAGTCCGGCACATAAACCCCTTAAAACTGATTTGTCATTGTTTCACTTGTTGCACTTGTATGGATTAAACAAACGAGACATAATGCATTAAATACTAACATTTAGAGGAGGTGGAAGGAAAATGTTGTTTCCTTTGGACAGAGCCAGGCTAGCTGTTTCCTGCTGTTTCTGGTCTTTATGCTAAGCGAAGCTAACCAGTAGCTTGGCTCCAGCTACATGTTCACTAGCGTTGTCCCAAATACCATTTTTGGAGCTTCAAAGCTTTAGTGGTAATTATTTGTGAATATCTGAGGCTTTGACAGGACGCCACTTTGGTAAGACTCTCAGTAAGTTATTAATAACTTGGAGCGCTGCGTGTTGGGGAGCATCACTGGATGCAAAGCAATGTTTCACTACAGTTGCCAGACGAGGATTACTGTGGTTTAATGGCTGCGCTGAGGACATTGGCTTCATCCGTGTCTGACATTTGCCACCTCCCCCCAGTTCCCTCCACCAGTTTAGGGTGTGAGTCCTCATAGTGTATTCTTTGGCAGAAAACGATAGTAGGGCGCTTAGGAGCGTTTCATCCCAACACCTCATAAAAGAGCTATCCGGAGCGTTTTTTTTTTAATGACGCGCTGTGCATGTGATTTGCATCTATGACGACAATATCTTGACATTACTGTTAGCTAGATTGCTAACGTGATGCTATGTTAACACCTCTCAGTGTGAAAACGGTTTCCATCTTTGAAGCATTAACTGAGTCTTATACAGTTGACACCGATCTAACAACGGTACCATGATAAAAGCGCAGCACTCACCAGCAACATCCAGTGTGCACCGGCCAATCTGCTCCTGAAATGGGCTTCTCAGTCCTTGTATTGGCAGTAAATTAGCTAAAGGTGTGGCAGTGACACCACCAGTGCCTCTTTGAAAACTTCAGAGATTTTTAAATAGAAGCTCAGGGAATTGCTGCATAAAAAAGCCAGAGCGCTCCGAAAAATGCCATTAGGTGCTTTACTTATTCTGAGCTCTCTCCTTATTGGGAACAACTGAAAAAAGATGCTAGTACTGAGGAAAAAAATCTATATACTATTTCGATAACAGGCCTTCATTAGTGAAAAAAAAACAAAACAAGATAATCAAATATTGACTTGGGTATCGATTACAATAGCATCAATTGAAACTTTCAAGCATTCATGTCAGACCTAATATTTACTATACAGATATGAAGCTGGTATCAGTCGGCTCATTTAACAAGTGTATTTCCCCAAATGTTGACTTGTTGCTTTAAAAAAATCACAGAAACTGTTGAATCCGCATGTTACTCAAGTATGTAATGGTGGAGAGTAGTAAACCTTTTTGTGTTTTCTATTTTTTTCATTTGTTTTTATCAAGAAACAGTCAAATTTTGTGATATTAAGTATGAAAAATACCAGAATCATCCTTAAAGACCCAAAGGCTCATAAATATTTCTGAGGATGTGACCTTGTTCTCAATGGTAGACTCTACAGCCCTATAATCAAACTCTGACATGGCACTGAGGCAGACATGGGCAATTTTCTGATCAATATTACCATTCAATTGGTCTGTAATATATTCTGACCTGGGCAATTTAAGTAACCTTACACCAGTGAGTCTTTGATCTGGAAAAATCGATGAAGTATTCTTCAAAGAGTCGAACCTCAGCCGCACCATTAGCAGACGACGCCTGAGGGCCTTCAGGGGTCTGCAGATATCACAGAGGTCGCAACCTCATAGTCTGCAGGGGAGAGGTGATCGGTGATATCGACACAAGCCTGGAGACGGCAGATACACACAACGCAAGTAAACGAACAAAGATAGACCAATCACATGCAGTTGCCAAGGCTGAAGAGAAGAAGCTCTTTAATGTGTGGCTGCAGAGCCTCTTCTTTTATTAGGCCGAATCACTAACACTCGCACTATTTATTCCCTCTGACTGTCTTTTCTCTTTTAGCCTCTCCTTCTATCATGTGGATATAGTGCGAGGGTAAAGTGGGAGAGACAAGAGCGGATGATGAGAGGTAATTTGAGGTCAAGGGAATCAGAATATGGATGCAGAGTGAAAAGGGATACGAGGGCGATGAAAAGGATATTTAGGCGAGTCAGTGTGGATTAAACAGGAGCAGAGAGACCGATGAAAGCGTTCACAGTCCCTTCCCTCTCCATCATTAAAACTATGTGCTAGCTTGAGCACAGACAGTGACTGGACTGTTGGTTCCCTCGCTGGGTTTTATGCTCCAGCGAGCCGACCAGCTTCCAGCCTCCCCTCCAGTAGGAAACAGAGAAAAGGCTTTTTGTCTCCAGTGTCCTGAATAAGAGAGGTCGTTGTTAATGTCCCCAATCACCACTTAGCCGTTATTGTTGCACTGGTTTCTTTGCAAAATATGTCATTTTGTCACAGCTGCTGTCATTATTCTGTGGTCGCCCTTGCGTGTAAAGAGGTCAGTGTGTGCGCTCAGGAATTTTTCTTGGAAGTTTGTACAAATTTAGTGTCTTTAAAATTTGAGAAAAATAAATTTGCCTGGATTTGTGAAATCTTGTCTCGACTTGGAGAAGTTTTGCTTTTGACTCATTGCTTAATAAAATAACTTTAAGGTGGAACAATTTACATGCATACAAAAACATCTAAATTGCAAGGAATTAAATTATTATAATACCTAGAGATGCACCTATCGGTTAGCTCGTGACTGACAAACTTACAAACTTTACATGTGTAGCATTTTGTACATAGATTTTGTTAAATATTTACATACTGGTGTGGAAATTGATCCATAATGCACTTTTTTTTTTGCTTGTTTCTTACTTTTATACCTCTTATTTCTACTTTCGATAAATTTATATGCTTTAAATCAGAGCAACTGCAATGCAACCATTAGAACCGTTAGAAAAGTATTCTTTTTCTGATTATGCTGTCTATTATAGCTCTTAGAAAAAAAATCTGAATTGGCAGGTCAGACTTTTTTAAACTCAGAAAATCTGTGCATCTCTTATTTCATATCTTTTGGTCAAGTGACATCAGGCTGCACAGAGGAGACGGCTGTGAGAAAGCACAGCTCTGTTACCCGTATGTGTGGAGCCTAATCCGTTAATCAAGACCATTCAATCTGGGCTAACGGGACTGTTAACAGGATTAGTGCATTGATCGGCACACGCAGACACACTCACGCAAGACGCAAACATAGCAGCCCAGTCAGACACTGGAGGCAAACAGCTCCCAAATCACTTCATACTACAGTAATAACATCAAGAGCAGAGGGTAAGTAACCCTCGTCTAGCCACTCAGTGACGCCACTGTCACAATGCACAGAGACATGAGATCATGTCAACAGCATGAGCTCTCCGAGGTGATCTGAATAGAGCTTAAATGAATGAGTGCTTATAGCGACAGATAGGAGGACGGGCGTGCAGAGGGGTGTCTGCTGTGGCAGCTCAACACTTCTCCTGTCAGTGTATGCAGCTGCTATGAATATAATTTAAATGCAAATGGGGCGATGCTGCAGTCAAGCATCACAGAGAGAGTGAGAGTGCGAGTCTGTGTTTTAACAATAATGGCCGGGTTGCATTCAAATTCTCATCCATTCAGGGATAACAATATAATCTTCTTCCCTGGGCTCCGAAACAGCTGTTTGAGCTGTTTGTGTGTACGTGTGTGTGTGTGTGTGTGTGTGTGTGAGTTCACATCCACGTGCATGTGGATATATATATTTTTTTCTATTGGACGAGTGTGTGTGGGTGACTGCTGCTGCTGCGGCTCTGTGTTGCCATGGTGACAGTTGAACTTCGGGCTGAGGTTGAGGCTTCTACTGTAGTTGAAGTAGTTGCTGTTGCATAACACAATCTGTTACACACAGATACACACACACACGGATGAGCATCATGCAAGGCAGTTACTGTTCTCTTTCTGGAGTGCATGTGTGTATTTTTACGTATGTGATGAAACAGCAGCGTGAGGACTGGTGTCACGCTACAGCCCCTCAGCAGACAGACAGGAAAGACGCAGAAGCAAGAGGATGAATATTTCATAACCTTTACTACATCAGGCAAAAAAATCCATTACGCAGGTTTCTACTTTATAGTTTAATCAAAAGTAGGACTAGTAATTTATCTTTTATGTCAATGTCACGATAAGAGAGTACATATTATCCTGGATTTTGGATATTGTTAGTGTTGCGTTTCCCTGGTTTCAAAGGCTGCATTACAGCAAAGTGATGTGATTTTCTAAACTTATCAAACTGTTCTATTATTAGCTTTCACCCACTTAGTCATCATATCCACATTGCCCATGATTATTAATCAAAAATCTCACTGTGTAAATATTTGAAGGCAATAATAATCGAGTTATTTAGACAAAAATATAGTCATGTTTGATGACCCCACTGTAGTCAGAAGTCATCTATTATTTTTCACAATAGGTTGCATAAACTAATGTCAAGTTAAGGAAAAACTCTGACTATTTTGATGACATCAAGTGTCATTTTCCTTTTACTACTGGAGCAAAAAATGTCATATTTCTGCTATGGCTGCAACTTCTTTTTAATTTTCTATTCATCTGTAGATTTTTGTTCTAGCAAGTGTGAGGTATTTGTCCTGTTTGTACCTGCCCAGGGACTGCAGGTGTAAACTAGCTAATAGCTAAATCTGGCATGAATCATCTCTTCTCTTTCTGAGATTAATGTTTTTTATGCATGGTCCTTGTTTAAATAAAGACTTGATATACAAAATAAGCAAATCAAGTTATCATTAGATTAGGATAATGTACAGTCACAACTCCCTAAAGCCCAAGTCTGTGATGTCAGATATCATATTTAGTCTGACCTACAGTCAAAAATGTAAAATCAATAAACAAACAATAAAAAAGACAAACACTCAATTTATTATCATAAAAGAAGAGAAGCAACAAATAATCACAATTGAGACACTGAAATAACGTTTTGGACATTTTTTTCTAATGAATTAAACAATAGATCATTTATTAAAATGTGTTTTCTCTCTATTGACTAATCTATTGATTGACTTAGTGTTTCAGCTCTAAATTCCATGCTATTTAAACTTGCTATTGAAATAAAATTACACTGGAAACAAACAATTTAAATCTAAAAGCCTCAGACAGAGACACATGCAATATTGTCACCTGATCAAAGATAACAGAATAAAGTGTCATTTTTATTTTACTAGTGATGCAATAACATTCTCATTAGGGCCTGCAGATTATTTTCATGATAGATTCATTGGCAGATTATTTTCTCAGCAAATACATTCATCATTTGGTTTATAAAATGCAAGAAAATAGTTACAACTGCCCAATTCCCACAGCAATGCTATCAAATGTCTTGTTTTTTTCTGACCTACAGTGGAAAACAAAAAGATTATAACAAATACAAAGAAAACTCAGCCAGTCACCATAATTGAGAAGCTGAAATGTCAAAATATTTGCCTTTTTTTGCTCAAAAATTACTTAAAGGATTTACTTATTACCAAAATAGCCAACTGATTTTATATCAACCAATGGATCAACTTATATCAGCTCTAAATGTCATTTTATGACATTGACACTTTTGGCTAAAAGCACCTGAAACAAGCAATTTAAAGCTAAAAACCTCAGAATGAGACAAGTGCGCAGTAATGTTGCAATCTAGGGTCATTATTTTCCAGAATGTCCTCTTATATCAAGTGTCATTTTCTTTTTACTAGTGGAACAATAATGTAATATAACCATTAGTACTGCACCTCTCTTTCATTACGGATTCATCTGCGGATTATTTATCAGTAAATCAAGTCATCATTCAGTTTATGAAATGTAAGAAAATATTAGACGTGTGCAGAGATGTTGCAATCTAGTTTCATTATTTTCAAGAACGTCCTCTTACATTGAGTGTCATTTTTACTAGTGAGGGATGCAACATATTCTAATTTCATAATATCGACACTTTCTAATACAAACTGCTTTGGAAGTGAGGTTTTTTTTTTTTTTTAAGCCTAAAATTAAGACAAAATGACCTGATCTTAATGCACCAAATTCAGTATGTCAATGTCATTTAGTGTAAAGCGACACAGAGATGGGGGGGGCAGAGATGCTGTAGTCTGACTGACATTGTGTCCATAAAGGACGTGCAACAGAGAGATAGCGAGCTGTGAGAGAAGAGAAGAGGAGAGGAGAGATGAGTGAATAAAAATTGGTGGAGGGAGCATGGGGCGGCCATAATACGCCAATTAGTTCCACTACCCGCAAGTCCCAGCTCCCCTCTCTGTTTCCCTTTGATCCGTCTAATTTTAACAATTAAAATACATTGTTTCCATGCAGATAAGCACAGCGTAGGATGTAGTTTAACCCCTTGGCAGCTGCTGTGTTTTTAACATCCTACTCTTCAAACTGTCCTATTTCCTTATTTACTGTATGACATAAGAAGAAATTTATAAAACTTACGAAGCAAAGAAAACAAGAGGACAAGTTTAGCTTTTGTTGGCATTCTTGATGCATTATATATCAGCTGTTTGCATGTGATTTGCATGTATGCACGGCTGGGGTTGGTTTATTTATTATCTGTTTGTGTGTTTAGGGTCAATGCACACACACGTAGAAGCAATGTGCATCCTATGCCGCTGTTCTCATTGTTATTTTTATGTTCTCTAGCAGATGTAGAGCAGTAATTGGTGCAGGAGATGATGAAGTATGAGTGTATCCATGTGTGTGTGCTGACTCAAAGCAGGACTGTTGGGAGAATCATTAGACCTGCAGCAAGTCCTCGCATTGAGGCTAATTACCACCTTTTGCCCCAAAGACACACACACATACGCATTCTCTCACACTTGCACATACCATCATTGGAGGACTTCCAGAGGCAGCCCCATAAAACCAGGCAGGAGTTTGTATACTGAAGTATGTGAGGGTGCCAGAAGGTAAACAGTGCAAACAACATCTCCGCAGAAAGCAGCCATGGTCCTTGTCTCTTTAGAAAACCCAGTAACTGGCACAGTCAGAGGACGCCTGGTGACCACAGAAAGAATGAAGGCTTTCATTGGAGTCCAAGTGTGTGTGTGTGTGTGTGTATGTGTATAATGAGCGCCTGGGGAAAATCAATAGACTATTACAAATTTGTCACAATCTGATATTGTTGAATTTACATTTCATAGCTGTCAGTGCGAAAAACTCTGCTCTCAGTGACAATGTTTTATCAGATGGTGCCCTCACAGAGAACCTGAAAATCTGATTTGGTGGTCTTTTATAGTTAGTATATTAGGCTTAGAGCTGCTTTAATGGAACCATTTGACATTTTGAGAATTATGTGTATTAGCTTTCTCGATGACAGTTCGATGAGAAAATCAGTATCACTGTTGTGCTTGTGTGCTTCCGTTTCTGTTTTCATGCAGTTCAATGAAAGGAGATACAACATGCTAATTACAGAGTTTTAGAGGTGGTTTTAGGTGTATTTTTAAACTTTGGAAAGTGACTATGCTAAAAAAGACTAATCTTATCCTGGCTTCAGAGTGATATCATTCCCTCATCTAAGTCTGTCAAACGTTTCCTTTAAATTTGTATCAGGATTAGGACTTTAGGTTTAAGTATATCCGTCCCAGAGCTGTCTTTTGGGTAAATCCAATAGAGGCTGACATTCTGGTGCAGAGTTGCCGGATGGGGAATGATAAATCATGGTACCAGAAGCTTAAAATTATCGCATTTTGAGGAAAATTATCATACATAGCTGTTTGCTTTCTTTGCTATCTTTGTGGAACTGTAACCTTGCATTGGAGAAGGCTCATAGTATGGGGTTTTAGGTTTTATCTGACCTTTATTTAGACAGGTAATCTCATTTAGACAGTCAGTCTCTCAAGAGACTGGAGATGCACAATATTGGATTTTTTGCCAATATTGGATATGCCGATATACAACTCATTTGGCTGTTAACCAGCACCGATATTGATACATCCACTTTTTCCACTCCTAATTTTAATGACCATCATCTCTCTTCTGCCCTAAATCGAATCAAATCGAAATCCTATTTTGTAATATCGGCAAATATCGTACCGTTGTCCAAAGTATCGATATAATATCGTATCGTGATGAAACCAGTGATTTATACCCCAACTTCATGGCACAACTAGCAGCTTTGACGGAGCCGTCCGAGCCTTTTGGTTATGTAATAATAATAATGACATGATGTATGCTCATGCTCAGGGGCATTTTATGTCATTATGCGCTCATTAGCACTTACCTGAGTGCTGGTGTTTTTCTCTGTGAAACTCGTCTCTGAATAGCAACATTATCTTCCATTTGAGGCTGGTGATGATGACAATCAGTTACCTTTTATGCAGGTTTTTTTTCCACACATGCTGATATAATCTTGCTATTATCCAGTCTGAAAGCCTTTGAACTCTTCCTCTCTATAAAAGCTGTTGTAAATTATGCAAATGTCGGTGAGAGTCATTATTTTTTTGCCAGCGTGGTGACTTTTGACCCAGGGTTTGCAAAGAAAACAAAAAACAGACATCTTAACTCTTTCTGCGCCATAGTGGAGAGCCGCAACTGAAGATTTTATTTGATTAATCTGTGAATTGTTGTTTACAATAAGTGCTGAAAAATGACCATCACAATTTCCCACAGCCTCGAGGGATGTCCTCAAATTGCATGTTTTGTCCACACAACTGTCCAAAACCCTCAAATATTAATATCACAGTGATATAGACTGAGAAAATCAAGCACATCTTCAGGTTACTGAAGTTGAAACTTGAAAATGTTTTGCATTTTTGCTTGATAAATGATACCTTCTTTGTAGGCAGACAAATAATTTGATGATTTTTGTGCACAATACATACAATTTACCCTGCATGTAACTTAAATGTGACGTCAAATATCTGTGCGTTTATACAGGTATTGAAGATCAGTCTTATCGGACACAGAAAACGGATCCTTGCCTCATTGGGGGACCGGCTACACGAAGACACCCCACAGAAACCTCCGCGGGCCATCTCCTTAAGGGTGAGTGAGTCTGAGTGAGCAGACAGTACGTTATAGGAAACCTTCAGCGTTATCTAAACCAGTGAGGATTCAGGTTATTATGAATCTATCAGACTTCAGAGGGAGGAAACACTCGTTCCGTCCCAGATGGCAGTGTGTTTCTCTGAGGGAGCTACAGCCTCCCCAGTGCGGCTGTTACCACCCAACTGATTACCCAAATCTCTCAGGCAGGCACAAAATGGCCGACCCGCTGCAGTTTCCCCCCTGCCGGCTCGTCCTGGATACTAATCACAAGGAACTGGCTTTCTCTCTCCCATTGGGGCTACGCTCTAATGTCTTTATAATAGTCTCTTGCTCTTTGTGCTGTTGAGCCAAGGGAGGCCCTTTGAGAGAACGCTGAATGTGTCGGCCTGGTTGATTCGGCTCCTTTCTCTACCTTTTGAAAAGCCTAAACTGTCCACTGTGTCCAACATGTCCACGTGAGAATCGCAGATGGTTACTAAGCCTCAAAAAATGTGAAAACAAGAAGTCAGTGGGGTAAAAAAAAAGGTAAACTCAGTCAAAAAAATGTCAAAAAATGCTACAAGAGTAAAACAGAAGAGAAGGCAGCAAGTTTTTACATTTGAGAAGCTAGAAAAATAAAATTTATGGCATCTCTGATTTTTTTATTCACATGATTGATTAATCGACTAGTTGTTTCTGCTCTAGAGGTGCAACTGGCTTAAAATTAAAAGCCCTTTTTGCACAGAGATCGCACCATAGGGCCACTACAAAGTCTCTTTCATACGCATCCTTTACATGTTTTACCATAACAAAATCACGGCGGCATCATCGTGCTCCAGTGTATGATTTTAGACAGCATGTCGGCATTACGGAACCAAAAGACACATAATGGCCGTCATGTGACGTACAGCACATTTCATACAACAAGGCAGGTCAAAATACTTTACAGAGCAAAGAACATAACACACATTAAAAGGATAGAGATTTGCAATAAATGGTAAAAATGAGAAATATGAAAGGTAGAATTACAATTTTTAAAAAAAGATCATTAAAAGTAACAAGTGAAAAAGATAATAAATAATTAAAATTATTTAAAATCAAGTTAAAAAATAATAGAGTGCATTAGGCAGAGTGGAAAGGGGATGTTTTTAGCTTTGACTTCAAAGTGGTCAGAGTTTCAGCTTGTCTGACATCATCTAAGAGGTTATTCCAGGTTTGTGCTAAATGATAAAAAAATGCTGCTTTACCATGTCTTGCATAAAGAATAAGATACCGCCCCTGTTATACGGCGGCTGATCTCGTCCTTTGCTCAGAGGGTCAGGGGCTCCTGACATTTTTTGAGTTTACCACTAACTGCCATTAGCTGCTTTAAAAATCTCCCCTGAGGGGGGTCGTACACATAACATGTCATTAAAACTTCACTTTCTGGCACTGTTACTACCCCCAGATCTCCGATCGTACCTTATATACATAACAGCGAGGTGGCATCATGGCCTCATATTCCTACCTTTGATGATGCAACGTAAAAGGGGCTCAATAAAAGCATGATTATGCTGTATATGGCTCAGTGCTGAGGTTTAAATGATAAAAAAAAAAACGTTGTTTTCTATCAGTGTGTGAGCAGAGAGCCATGTTTGCTCAGTAACACAGTACAAACAGAGGCTGTCAGCTGGGTGCATTAGAACAAATGGGGTGAATGAACAGAATGTGGCTCAGGACGAGAACCGAGAGGCAAAGTTGTAACACTTCCACAGCTTGAAAAGCTTGAGGATAATCACCAGAAAGGCCGCCTCCTCTGAGACTCTTCTCATATGTAATCAACTCAAAGCAAATAACCTCTCAGGAGAAATGACTGACCTTTTACTGTGTAAAAGCATTACTCCATAAAAGTATGTAAAAGTTTGGAATTCTTTGGGGAATTTCAGTCCCCGCTCAGCTTGGAGAGCCTCTCAAATGAACATCATTTTCCACTTTGAGGATGGAGCCACTTAAAGTGAGCAGGCGAGGCTTCGGTGCTTAAAGGGGCAGTTCACCCCCAAATCAAGAACACATTTTATTCATCTTACCTATAGTGCCATTTATCAGTCTAGATTGCTTTGACGTGAGTTGCTGACTGTTGGCGATATCAGCTGCAGAGATATCTGTCTTCTCTCCAATATAATGGACCTATATGGCACTCGGCTTGTGGTGTTTAAAGTGCCAAAAAAAAGACATTTTAGGAACTCAACAGCAATGTCTCTTTCTGAAAATCATGACCCAGGTACTCAAGATCAGCCACAGACCTTGTTGTGAGCAGCTTCATGTAGGAACTATTTTATTTCTACCAAACTACACTCACAGAAGAAAGCGTGCATCTACTCATGGACGAGAAGATTGTGACAGCGCGATTTGAAAATATTGATGCCGTCCTTTGTAACATTAGCTAACTCAGTGGTGATTGGTGAGCTAGCAGTCAATGCACACTACCTTTTGCTCAGTAATTCGGTTGGCAGGTGTAGTTGGGTACAAAGACCTTAGTTCCTACATTAAACTGCTCACAACAAAGTCTGTGTGTTGTTTTGAGTAACCGGGTCATGATTTCTGGAAAGAAACATTACTGTAGATTTGGTCAAATACTTTTTTTGGCACTTAGAGCACCACAAGCTGAGTGCCATGTTGTTCCTTTATATTGGAGAGAAGACAGACATCTCTACTGCTGATATCTCCAACACTCTGCAACTCACCAAAATTATCTAGATTGATAAATAACATTACAGATAAGAGGGAAAAGATTTTTTTTTTTTGGGGTGAACTTTGCATTTAAGGATACTCTGATGGAGCAGCTGAGACCCTCTAGTAACAGAGCGGTGTCTTTGTCCCTGATTTCACAAAGCACTTTTAGATACTCAGCAGCATGGCAACACTGTAGCTGAAAAATAAAATGTGACAGTGCACAGTGAATGCAATTGCCCTACTTATTGTACTTGCAGCAGTGACACAGCACATTATGAAATGATGAATGAACTCTCTCCTGCTTCCCTCTATTCCTACAATCTCCCTCCACCACCCCTTCTGTCCCAGGAGCCCGGCGGGAACCACACTCCTCCCCAGCTCAGCCCGTCTGTGGGCCAGGCAGCGTACACGGCGGGGGTCCCGGGCGGATCTCTGGACGTGCAGCACCTCATCATGCAGGCGGACGCCCGGCGCAGGCAGCGCAGCAATGACAACTACTTCGAGGACGTGCCGCGATCCAAGCTGGAGCGACAGATGGCTCAAGTCAGCATGGTGAGGAAGGGAGGACAGGATGGAGGAATGAATGGAGGCAGCGAGGGAGGGAGGGGAGTATTATGAATGGTCGCAGTCAGAGATGAAGTTGGCTACCGGAATGCTAAAAAAATGGGTTTGGTATCGTGCTTTATTTTTTTATGGAGAAGAAACACACAATTGCACTGAGTGTCATATTTATTGCCATGAACATGGACACTATTGTTTATTTTAAGTTGATCCCGCTCTGTTGCTGTAAACACTCACTAGAGCTCCACATGTGTATTAATCTGCAGCTGAAAATAGACCCTAACAAATACACTTATTTCCTTCTGTTTGAGAGGGGTTAGCTTAAACCTACAGTGACCAGCTGTTCTGGGAAATTACTAAGTATTTGTGAGGCTTTTTTTTTTTTTAAATAAAATTTACCTTTTAGGTAGCACCAGTACAGTGCTCCAGGAATTACTTTTTCTTTAGGTTGACTCAGAAGTTGGTGTCGCCCTCGTTAAACAGCTAATACATTTTTTCCCTCTGATTGTTGCAGAAAATAAGCTCCGTGGCAAACAAATGGTTATTATACATGCACGTTTTGTTCAGCAAGATAGTCTTCACAAATTAACACCACTTTTGGGATTTTGGAAGCCTAAACGCAGTTGCCAGAAGTAAAAAGGTAACATTAGGCTATAGAACTTCACTATGGTCGCATGTCTTGGCATCGTCGCCACAACGAGGTTGTAAAGCTATTTTCGGTATGATGACATTCTGTAGTCTCATTTAACCGCTTGCTCGCAGCCGCCCTTAAGAATCAGAAAAGTTTCAAAATTCACAAGAAGGGTATTTATGGATGTATTTTAGCAGAACAAAACATCATAGTCTCTTCACCTTGTGGTAACCAAAACCCATTTACTTCAAGACGAAGGAACTGGGATCGCTAAAATCGTTAAAAGCTTTCCAAGAGTTATATGGGAACGTAGAATATTTACTACTATTTCTTTAAGGCACCGGCTTATATTAAGTAAGTAATTTCACCTAAAAAAATCAAATTCGATGGAATTTCAAAGTTGTTTTTTTTTTTTTTTTTTTTTTTTTACAAATTCAAAGCAATGATAAACTAATGAGCTGAAGGCCGTGTCACATTCCTAATCAGGATGGTGGAAAACATCTTAATCATAAATGAAGTATCTCAGTAATTAAACGCTGGTCCCTAATAGAAACAAGATGCAAGCGAAAAGTGTTTTATCTGCCTGTTTGCTTGTTGAAAAGACAGCATTAATAATGTGCAGCAGGCAGACCATCTGACAGCTGCAGCCGTCTCTGCCGTTTAGAGCTCATGTGAATTTTACAATTAAAGAAACATGAAATTTATGACTGAAACTTTGTGCTGTAAAATGATCAAATATGCAAACCACAATCAGGTGGGCGGAGAGCAACAGTTACTTTGGCATGCATACAAATGCAATCAGGCGTAATCTACCGCTTTAGGAAATCAATTTTTATCTCAAGGAGTTTTAAAAAAAGATGAAATAGTTCTGCATCAACAACATAGTTTTTCTTAGAATAGGGGCGTCAGCCTCCCAGCCAATATTATTTTCATCCAAATGCAAAATTATAAGTTTATGACTTCCAATCAGCAGAAGAAAAATGACTCACACACACACTTACACGTGTGCACACATCCGAGGCAGCAGCTGTGTTTTGATTCAGTATGATTAGGGTCTTTTTGTGTCTCCGTGTGAATCACGGAGCATATCAATGCAGACACACTTGTGATTACCCTGCTGAGTCTCTCAAGTGTGTGTGCGTCACAGAGTTCCCCCTTTTCTAGAAACATCACTCTTAGGTGGCACCGATGACTCAGCTTTGTCAGAGTAAAAGATAACTATTACAGTGAGCAGAAAGATCTCTATAGAGAGGCAGAGTCCCCCTCCGGAGTCTCTGATGGGACCTTATTTTGGAAAAAATACGTACAGCAGTCAGTCATGACAGACAAATAATTTTTTGATCCCTTTTGAATTGTTCCATGAATTGCACTTATAATATTTGTCGCTGTAAAAGATAATTTAGCAAATCAAGAAAGTCGCAGTTTGTTGGAGTACAACTTAGTTGTGGGTAAAACTTTTAAGGGAACTAAAGAGATGTTACTTTTTTGTCACCTACATGACTTCAGTAGTCTTTCTAATTACATATTTTCACAGTCCTATACTTTCACAGCTTTATAATAAACTGCGACTTTCTTGAGTTGCAAAATTGTCTTTTAAATTATCTTTTTTTAATTCATGGCACAATGCAAACTGTACCTTGTGACTGACTACCATATATACATTTTTTTTCCAAAATAAGGTCCCATGAGGTCTACTGGAACGGAAACGGCTTTATCTCTTTATTCTTTTTCTCTGTTCCTTTTTTTTTTTTTTAGAAAACAAAACCCTGAGAATAAGTGCAACACATTTTGTGGTCTATAAAGTTACACATTAAAAAAATAGTAACTGAATATTTCCAGCTGAGTCCGTCAGCTGGGTCAGAGTGTGTGGGAAAAACGTGCAATATGGTTAAGCTGGTAGAATTTAGCACAGATTTGGCAAATTCTTGTTTCTAAAGGCTTATCCTCAGGCTGTTTATCCAACATCTTTGCATCTGATTACAAGATCTCACCTCTGCACACCCCCACCAGCGTCCTGACGGGGATTACGCACACAAACAATCAGATATGGATAGACACATAAACATGCAGTGTAAGGCACAGGGTGTGCGGTACCTCCTCACGCAAGAAAGCCATCTGGTTTCATTTATCAAAGAATGAAGGACCATAAAACAAAACTGTTATCCGCAGACATTTGAGAAGTACGCAGATAGGATTTAGGTTTTTCCTTTGTTTAAAAGGTGAAAGCTCACTGGGTGAAAAAGCGGCAAGCAGCAGCAAAGAGTCTTAAACTGAGCTACAGAACATTTAGAAGCATAATTCATCCAAGTTTAATTTCCTCCTGCATGTTCCTCTGTGAATCTTGTTCATGTTCAGGCGGGAAAGCTGTTCCATTATGAACTTACACGCATTTATCAGGCCAGCGAGTCATGTCAACGTGAGATACACAGCACAAGCCTCCATGTAACGCCCCGTCTTGTAATCCAGTGTGATCCAGTCTGTGTCCTAACGTCGATTGGTTGTCATTTCAGGCAGGCGAATGGTGCGAGCCAATCACGTTGCGTCCGCCCAACGAGGCCACCTCGTCCACTCCGGTGCAGTACTGGCAACATCACCCCGAGAAGCTCATCTTTCAGTCCTGTGACTACGAAGCCTACGTGAGTCCTGACCCTTCACTTAACTCTTGTGTATACACAGTAGTATTTATTTTCTCTCCTGGTCAACCTTCAGCAGAATTTTCTTGATTAATCAATTATTAGTTTGGGGTATAAAATGTCCAAAACCAAAGCTGATGTGTTCAAATCACATGTTTTGTTTAGGTTACAAAACCAAAAGAGAGTTAGGTTTCAATCATAGTACAAAACTAGCAAACGGTCACATTTGCAAAGCAAGAACTGGTACATCTTTGGCATTGAGAAGCCAAAAATGGCTTATGTGTCTAGCAGGAGAAATGGGTTTGTTAAACTTGAATGGATTTTTTTAAGCCTGTTTTTTTAGTTCCCTAAAGCAGTCTTGTTAAGAATTTGCCTTTTGTCAAGGTCATCTCATGGCCCATGGAGTTCATTTGGCGGCTTTCTTTGATTGATGCCCACGGGAATGGCGAACGTCAGTTTTCATTACCTCTGAATCAGACAACATGCAAAGACAAATAAAGCCACTTTTTCATATAATTTTGATATAAGAATCAAATGAAAGGGTCGCTCCTGTGATACAACCACTCTTTATTGATAACAAGCAGGCAAATGACACATTTTAGGCCCAAAACATAACTTATATGAAGATACTTCCCTATTAAATAAAAACAGTCATACTTAAAATTATTGAAGTTTCAAGATTAAGCAGAATTATTACAGCAAAGTTATTAAAAACATGTCCAAATTACATGAGATGTGTTACAAATAAATAATTGAACTGTTGGAAATCTATGCAAATTTCAGTCCTTTTCAGATGTTTTTTTTGAATAACAATAGTGTAAATGTTGATTGTAGTGATGGACGTAGGTTGTTCCAAAGACATAGTCCAAAACAGTGGTTCCCAGCTGGTGGATCGCGGTTCTAAAGTGCTTCATGGGTCAATTCAAAATGGACCACAAGTGACACACAAACATGTCAAGGTTCTAGAAAACACACTACAAAACACAGTTATTTGAAGTACAATGAATTTCCAGCACAGAGCTTTTATTTTGAAGTGCCGCTTGTGTGAATAATGGACTCTGTTAGCTGGACCAGTTGGGAATAACTGGGCTATAAATTTTCGTAGAATACGAGTGAAAGTCAAGAAAAATCTGGAAGTCATGAATTAGATGTACATATTTTTACATAAATACACAGGTCTGGTCCATGTTTACATGAAAAACTGACTTTTGTATTTCCTATAGAGAGGAGCAGATGAGGCGAATCTTTTAGCAAAGCTAATCACTGTCAAAAATGTAATTTTAATTAGAAAAGTTGTATCGAGGTAAGTGAGATGTGTGGTGGCTGGAACAGTATTACAAAACATAATATGAAGACAAAAGTTAAAATACAGGAATGATCAATCAGTCACTTCAACTCTCTTTGCTTTCCATCAATACACACCTACATAAAAGTAATAATATTAAAGATCAATGACCCTTAACTTCACCTTTCAGTCGATACTGTAGTCAGTTATTCTCAGCACTTTAAATTTAGACGTTTTACAGTTACATAAAGGGTGTTATATATCCAGGTTACCACGGATACAGCCTTACACCTCTGATTGGTTATTCGCTCCGCACCCAGACTGGAATGATTACTTACTCAGAGCAGTGCAGAAATGCAATTTGAAATGCTATTGGCTCTGAGAAACATCGAGAGGGAAATGTAATTGGATATCTCTGAATTAAACAGTCTGATTGGTTGGGAATCTCTGCGCTGACGATGAAGAGGAGATGTGAGCTGAAGGATAAAGTGAGAAGAGAGCGGGAGAAGAAGAGGAAAAAGATAGTTGGTGAAAGATCGAAAATTCAAGTTTGAACAAATAGGATGGGAAATCGAATGTGATGCTGAAATCAAATATGAATGAAAGCATGAAAAGATGAGACAGAGGCAGTGAATAAGAGATAAGTATCCCAAGAGCGCGTCTTCTCTCAGTCAGAAATCAGCCCTTTTTTCATTTTCTCACCTCAGAAGATTGATAGAAACAGCGTGGACCATTAGGCTTCTGACAAGATGTACAACTACACGGGCAATGTGTTTTTGGGTGGATGATGGGGAACGTTCAACGGAAGGGCCACCGGGGGGAAAATACCGAGGTGCTTTCATAGAGCCATTTATGACAACATCTCTAACGCTCGCCGTCCCAGGACAACGGGCTCCAGAAAGCTCAGAAAGTGAGATAAATGAGCGGGAGCCACAACAGAGGGGGAGGCAGAGCGCTCAGTGTGAATATTGGCAGGCAGAGGGGAGATGGAGAGTGAATAAGAATAAATTAGATGGTTAAGACAGTAATGAGAGGGAGAGAGAAAAGAGACGAGTGAATTGTGTTTGTGTTAATAGAGAAACGGCGATGGTAAAAAGCCAAAAGGACAGAATAAAGGATGCATCAGCACAGTTCACATTTTCATCTCAGGCGCTAAATAAACACTTCCAGCACCACCTCAGATGGTGTCCTAACTTTATTATGTCAGCTTTACAACCACAGCTCCAAAATATTATCTCAAGTTATTACAAATCCATTTCCAGTAAAACCCTGCAGACATTCTAACATCATTACCAGACAGTGTTATCTCAACATTGACTCTGTGTGCTACTTTATATTAATCTAAAAGCTTCTGCAGATGCATCAAATATACAAAATATTAGGGAGTTCGTCACGGTATTAAATTGCAGCTTGGATTATTAGGTCTCAACACTAACTTGCACACAATCATCATTTGTTTGCTGAAACTGAAAATATAGTCAACTCATATTTCGAGTTATTAAGGTACAATGCAGTTATGTTGAGTTGAATATACTTTATTTTGAACATATAAAAAGTAGGGCCGGGACTCGATTAAAAAAATTAATCTAATTAATCAGAGGCTTTGTAATTAATTAATCGAAATTAATCGCATTTTAAGGTAACACAACGCTACCATCCGCCCGCTTTTTAAAACAAAATTTCCCATCCATGGGGCCAACCAAAGCGGTCTCATCTGCTTCTTCGTTCATTGTTGTTGTCTGTAGCATGGATGGTCTGAAGTCATGAACGGTAGGTGGTGCGCTAGTATAATCGGTCCCCCGGAAACTCATCAAGTGAGAAAGGTTCCGCGGTGCAAAAATTGGTGGGATTAAAATGCGTTAATTTTTTTAACGCATTAATTTTTGTGTAATTAATTAATCGTGATTAACGCGTTAAAGTCCCGGCCCTAATAAAAAGACAAAATACTATGTATATGTATACAAAACCAACAAAAATAACAAGCATGTATAACAGATTTTCAATCAGCAACATAAATTAACATTCACTGTCTAACGAGGAAGAAGCAAACTGCTCGTTTAGTCTGATCCCTGTTCACTTCCTGCCTTCATGTGCTCATTGGAAATATCATTTTTACAAGTTACGAGCACATAAACGGCCCTCCAAAGTCATAATTACGAATGGGAAATTTGGAAATTTCGATGATACCCGAGTTGCCAAGTTGTGACGTTTGTGTGACGTTTCAAACAAAAATTGATGGCAAAAAAATAAATATTTTGGTATTTTGTTCCTAGTAGCTATGATTTACTTTTAGTAGTTGCACATTTTAGTTTATGCATCTCTTTGCCGTAGCAAGCAAGAAAACTTCAATCATAAATGACATCATGAATGCATAAACATGGTGGGTTAAAGTCAATGTTTGGTCAATGGTAAGAAACTTTTTCATTAATTCATATATTAAACATAAATTTCTGATCACATGTACAATTTAATATGCTAATAATGTTGACTGCTGTCCATGAAGAGCGACCTAGATTAAATAAAACAATATATAATATATAAAAATATAAACCACAGCGTGGGTGAGCCCTGTTTATGATTAAATGCTAATAGCTGTGCCATCAGTTGGTTGGTTGCACTTTGTATTTAGTGTTAATTAGCAAATATTGGTATGCTAAGCTATGATGATGAACATCGTAAACATTAAAGCTGCTAAACACCAGCAGGCTAACGTTGTCACTGTGAACATTTTAGCCTGCTAATGATGAAAACAGCCACACAGAGGAGCCTGCATGGCTGTAGAGTCTTAGTCTAGTTATGTTACCGACATCTTTGAATTTAATTTGGAACTAATAAAGACGTGTGTTTGTGTACACCAACAATTACCACCACAGAGACCTGCTCGACACGACAGCAGCTGCTCTCGTGTGCATCTGTAATGCAATTTCTAGGATAACTGCCAGCGACTCGGCCATAACAGCGATTTAAAATTGTTAGCTTGAGTCAAGACAAATTATTAACATGCCCAGATGACCTCTTTCTGATCCGCCTAGGAACCAGACTGACTCCTCAACTTAAAATATGGCTGAGTCACAGTCTGTTACATAAAGCAATTTGTCCAAAAGAGGTTTTTTTTTGCCTCCATATTGAAATTTATTGCCAAGATAAACCCTGTGAGGTAGACGTTCAATTTTTGGTCCTTGATTTTGGAGTCATTAACTGTGGAGTCACACAGGTGAAGCTATAAATATTTCTCTTCTAATCCACTAAAAGCCTTGTTAGGGTCCCACTTTAAGGAACAAGGCCTCCTCCAGAAGCAGGAAGGGCACAGCAAGGTGCTGGATGTCACACCCATTAAGAGCTCTAATGTCGACATAAACATTGTCCCTGTAAAACACTGTCACCATTAGTTGCTTCTTTATTAAATCACAGACTACGTGTGCAGAATGTCTGAGGACAAAGTCGCCGTCAGACCGGACGAGCGGCCAGACTCTTGTGTTAATGTCCCTCCGGGAGCAGCTCAAGGTGGATGCAGTCTCTGCCATGTGTCACTGTGCATCTAATCTAACCCTGTTAGTGCAGCTTAATGCAAAGATGACATTCATAAATGACTCAGAATATAAGAAATATGGACTTTATTTGTCACAGAGAAGTCCGATAAATGGAACAAATACACTTGTTAGAGCTGAGGGTAAATATGGTATAAATATATTAATCAAAAGATTAGAAATAATGGAGTTTATTTGTAACAGAGAACACATTTATATAGAACCTTTCAAGAGCACAAAGTGCTTCACAACAAAAACAAAATAGCAAGTAAAAGAAAATACAGACATCACGGTAAACTAAAAAAACTAAAATGTGTAAAATGTCTAAAATGTTGGTGGGACACATCTTCATCTGAGAGAGGAACATACAGTTTACTCCACAAATAACAATTTTAGCCACTTCAATAAACTACAAAAAAAAGCTCTAGTTCAAGCTTGTTATGTGAATGTTTTTGTTGTTACCACACTTTGGGGAACTTTGAAACTTAGACTGACTAGAAATAAATTTCAAGAATAGTCGGCAGCACAGTTCAAGTTCGTAAAGAGAGACTGGAGTGTCTTGTTGAGATTAGGAGGTTGATATCAGTTACAGAGTTTTGTTTACAGCTGTATGCAGACCCTCACATACTTTTATACTCCCAGTGTGTATTCACTAAGCATGTGTTTGTGTGTTTTTCACAGTACCTGGGCTCCATGCTGGTGAAGGAGCTGAGAGGGACGGAGTCCACACAAGACGCCTGTGCCAAAATGAGGGTAAAGCACAACCTAATACACTTCACTTCTGTGTTTAAGGTTGTTTTTTTTGGGGGGGGGGTCCTTATGTGCTACAAGGGTCCAAGGACAGAGCAATGTCGTATGTTGTGAATAGAGCTGTCCTCAGTACCATTATTTGGGCTCCGGAGCTTCGCCATTAGACAACAGTAAATAATCGGAGCTTCGGTCGATGGGCGGGTGGACCACAGGAATGATCATGGCTGTGTGTGTGTGGCAGGAGCAGCAGTATTATCACAAACACTGAAATGGCATTTGTCCATCAAAAAATAAAAAAATAAATAAATATCCGAATGTCTTAATTGAAAACCGAATACCTACCCAATTAACGAATTCCTTAATAGCTGAATATTTGCGTCCAGCCCTAGTTGTTAGGCCTCTGAGGCAAATTGTGATTTTTGATAAGGGAAACATATTTTTCCATACCTGGAAATTACTTGAATTAAAGTCCATAATATTCTGTATTGCAGAGGAACCCTTAATATATTTAACATATGTTGGAGAGATCTGAGACACAGTTATGTTACAAAAAATAAAGTCTTAAGAAACAACAAAAATAAGACCCAAGTTGTAACAAATGAAACATGAATGCACATGGATTTATTATGTAAATGTTTTCTAAAAAAAAAAGCCATACTGGACTTTAAAATCTGGGACACAGTCTCGTAGTCTGAGTGCCCTCAGTCTCACACTAGAACTTAAACTTAAAATATCATGACGGCGGATTAAGTGTATTGAGGGATTTATTTTTAATATCCTTGCCTGGGTGGCTCGATCCCCCATGACCCCGCTGTCACCTCCAATCACCACATCTCTCTCTCTCACTTTGTGTCGTTCTGCTGCTCTCCTGTATCTCTCCCTCCTGCTCTGCTCGTCTTTTCTACTCACTCGCTCACTCTCTCCATATACTACTGTAACTCTGACTCTCTCTCTCCTCTCAGTTCATATCTCTCCCATCCTGAGCTGCTGCAGTGTGAAGATAAATTTTAATATTCATGAGCAAAGCTTTCTGTTCCTCTCCCTTCCTCCGTCTCTCCTTCTGTCTCAATATTTATGTCACCACATCACATACATGCATCTTTCTTTCTCCTACTTCTCTCCCTTCTCAGTTTGACTCACCTGCGCTGCAAACTAACGTTGTAATCAAGCACAGTGAGACGCGCATCATATCGTTTTTGCTTTTATTACCTTCCTTTCTTTACCCGCTCGCCCCTGTTCCCAGCATCCCTCCTTTCATCTGCCCCTCCATCTCTCCGCTCTGGAGGTAGATGTGGATGTTAAAACTTCACAGGCTGCAGCTGGGTATCTGCCAGCGATCTGCCAGGCAGCGCTGCCTTTGTCAGCTTTTCAGCACTACCTGATCCTGACAAGGCCGAACCGCAGCAGCAACACGCTGCGAGCAGGGAGGAGAGAAACGCAACAAAGAAAAGGAGCAGATATGGAAAGGATAGCTCAACGAGGGGGAGAAATGAAGGACGGAGTGCGATAGAAATATGGATACTGAGAGAGGGAGATGACAAGCGATGAAAGACGAGAAGTGATACAGAGAAAGCAGCGAAGGGGCTCATCTGGCGTCAATTTCTTTGAATTTATAAGATGTTTTGGCAGGTAGAATGACAGCTTGGAGGTTGACGCCGACATTGCTGTAAATCACACGATCCTCCACACACCTCACTGCATAATGAGTTTAAATAAAGGTAATTGAGACGCATAAAAGTGCCAATATGTAATTAAAAGAATTGGGAGAGGTATATGATGAGGCTTAAAAGCTAATTGACTTATTGGATTGGCAGTGCTGTCGTCGATCGGGTTTAGAAATGTGATTCGGAAGCAGTTGTGTTTTTACCTGATAACCCTTGACCTTCTCAGATTATTTGAATTGACTTTGGTAATCAAAGAGGAAGTCATCAATAGATTGATTAACTCATCAGCTTACTTTATTTATTCAAGTTCTGTTTAAATTTTCCGTGTTTTTCTCACATGCTTGTAGGCCTGAGGACACGGATTAAGTCTTGCATAAATCGAAAAGGTTATTAGATTCAGAGGAGATCTCCACCAACTGAAATCATTAATCTGGAACTAATTATAATTTTCTGTAGACAGCTGAAGTTCAATACCTCAGCTAATTCCTGTGCACTTTTTTTGGTTTTTACATATGTAGTGCCTCATCTCTCCTCTTTTTTTTGTCTCTCCCTTTTGTTTTTTTGTGCACTCCAAGAAGTCGACAGAACAGATGAAGAAGGTGCCGACCATCGTGCTCTCCGTCTCCTACAAAGGGGTGAAGTTCATCGACGCCACAAATAAGGTGACGCTCACAGTGCTTCCTGTGACGCCTAAATAACACGTGAAAGGTCAGGCTTTTGAACACGAACATGAGCGACATTCAGAGGTGTCAGACATGGGCGGCGGCGCTGCGGTGCTGATGTCTGCTTTTGCTGCAGCCTGACTGATTTAAAACTATATGGTGTAAAAATCAATGAGGTGTAAAAGAGGGCAACACAAACACAAGCAATAATCAGTATGGAAACAGATGAAGCGGATGGTAAGAAAATCAATAACAACCCGCTCTGTTCATTAAATCCTTAATGAAATGTTTAAAAACTTAAAAAAATCTTTGAGGTTTTAATGTTATTAGAAACTAATTTCACACAGTTTATCATCACCTCCTTTCTCTCCTAGAGTGACATTTGAGTGAAGGGTGTGTCAGTGTCTCCAGCTTAAGCCCTGTTTGCACAGAAACAGTATCACGTGGGGACCTCTGGTAATTTGTAATAACTGCTCAAGTCGTCTCTCTTCTTAATCCTGTGCAAATCTGCCGTGTTTGTAAATTGTCGGTTAAAAATTCCACTGCGAAATACCCGCTATCATTCGACAAATACAGAGGTTGCCTGATAATATTTGTCTTGTGCAGTTCGGCATCTCTAAGATTTGGGATCATTTTTAGGGTCAGATACTGAAACCCAGTTCATATTCGATTGGTACCTACTGCATCAAATCATAACGCAGATTTCGGTGCCTCATTTCGGTGCCAACGGAACTCGTCTCGGGTGCCAAGACCCAAGACGAGTTCCCGTGTTTTTCTTGTCACCTGCTGAATAAAGTGAAGGGTTAAAACTAAAGTTAGCAAGTTTAGGTAGCCTCCCAGGCTCCCTTAAGGTGGACTGTTAAGATGGACTAGCAGTTCTCATTGTAGTGGCAGTCTCAGCCACTCCTTAACATATAAATATGTAATAAATGTCTGCTGAGTTTCTCTTGAGTTTGTGAGGATATTACAGATCCCAAATCAAAATTTATGTTGCTTGTAGTAGTCCTGTAACTGTTATTTAGAGTTTAATTATTGTAGCTTGGTTTGGTTTTATTTATAAGGTGAATTTGTGAACAATGCTTTGTATTTATTCATAATTTTACTGTATATTTAACTTTAAACTCTTCAGTATACTGCAACAATTTCAAGTTACAATTTGCCTCTGCAGTATAAAAAGCCATCCTTGATTGACATTTACCATTTTGTGTTTTTAAGTATCAGTTCAGGCCTTGTTTAGTCACGGGTACCGTTTTAAAAGTATTGTTTTAGGGGTGTTCAGTGGCCCACCTAGTAGAGCGGGCGCCCCACGTACAAAAGGCTGTCCTTGTTGCAGCGGCCGTGGCTCCACTGGCCCTTTGCTGCAAGTCATCCCCTCTCTCTCCCCTTTTTACACTACCTGTTGTATCAAATAAAGGAGAAATCAATCGTTTTTTGAGGAAAAAAACCTAATATCCAACCCTTGTCGGATTTAGGTTTTTTGTTTTCTCTGTATATCTGTATCTATACATCATGGAGACCCATTTGCAAAAAAGCAAAACTCTTGAAATATTAAGAGATGGACGACATGCTGTAAAATCATTTGCTTGTTTAACCCACATTTAAAAGAAAAAAAGGCTGAAACTGCCGGATTAGTTATGTAGAGTGGAGTTACAAATAACTGCGTGCGTCATATTTGGGGGATAATGCCTGACTAATAATTTTACAAAGGAGTCAATTATTCATATCAGGTACTGATTCCTGCGTGTGCATGTAAGACAACATGATGTAATCCACCTCAGGTGGGTAATAAAAGTCACACAGTTAGACACAATTTGAAGATAATTAGGATCTTGCAAAAATGTGTTAATTTAATCCTCTCAAAAGCACACACAGCAGAGGATGTGCATAACTTAGTGAGTACATTTTGAGCAGCACTGCACAGAGCAGACTAGATTAAGTTGAACGTGATAAATAAAAAATATACAGAGACAGATTTAGATGTTTCAAGTTAGCCAACAATGATGACACAGTGGCCAGACGGAGACACCCACCAGGAAAGTCAATTCTTGTTTTTTTATTGAAGTATTTGCTGTCTGTCATAGCAAAAAAACATGATGTTTGTTCATCTACTAGTTATTCTTACAATCAGTTGATTACTTGTTTAGTCTATAAAATGTCAAAAAAACTTTGAAATAATGTTCATCATAATTTCCCAGAGACCAAAGTTATGTCTGTCAAGGCTTTGTTTGTCTTACCAAAAGTCCAAAAACCCAAGACCCCTAATTTACTGTCACAAACAACAAAGAAAAACGTCACTCTCACATTTAAGAAGCTTGAACTGGCAAACGTTTGACATTTTTGCTTGAACAAAGACTGAAACAAATAATTATCAAAATTGTTGGCGAGTGATTTTCTTTTGATCAGTTCATAGATTAATGATAGAGCTTTACCACAGAAGCTAAGCAACGTGCTGCTGTGAAAAGGGGGAGCAGAAATATGTAATTTAGCCACCGATATATAATTAACATCGGTTTAACTGTACATTTTATTTTGAGTATTTTCACCAGTAAACTTTGGCATCAGACAGCCCTTTCCGATGGTGAACTGAAGCGGTTATGTCAAAATAACTTTGAAGACAGCATATTTTGATGTTAATGGCTGTCTGATGGCAAGATATAAATGCTCAAAATATAGCGTACAATTAAACTGAGTAATCTTTTTGGCTAAAATACATGTCACTGCTGCCCCATTGAACAGCAGCACATTTCTTAGGCTCTGTGTCTTTACTCTGTCCGCCTCTCAAAACTAGAGACACACTGAGAGCCAACACACTATAGATCTATGGATTATACCAGTTCAAACTTGAGAAAAAACAAAACAAAAACTGAACTCTCCCTTTGATAGTTGGTTTCTCTCAGCTCCACACAGTTTCAGCACACAGATCTGAGATGAAATGTGCTGGTTCTGCCTCTAATTTCACCATCAGGCAGTCGTTACTCATTTTGCATCGCCTCTTAGTCCGCTCAGAGACACGCCCCGGTACGTTTTTGATATTTAGCGGCCGACAGGTTTGCAAAATCCATCGCAGTATTCTCCAGGCCCTCAGATCCTGCTGTAATTTTTAAATGGGTCAAATAGAGAATGAGACAAAAGAAGAAATAATAATGAGGGTAATAAATAAATTAAGGGGGAAGGCTTATTAAAAAAAGGAAAATCAAGAAGGGAAATTGGCTTTACCCGGATTCAACTTGCTGGGATATTTCGTGAATCATCACCCTCTCCTTATCATATCTGCAGAGCCTGTGAACAAAAAACAAAAACTAGAGGAAGTGGTTCTCACTTAACTTAGAAAAAACATCAGTAGGCTGATATCTTTTTACTGCATGAAAAACAAAGATGATATTGTCTGCGTGACACAAATACATTTTTATCATGCGTTACTGAAATTTTCTTTTGGAGCTTTAACGTCCCATAATTCACTGAGACTTTAATTAACACAAAGACAAGAGCGTTCTCCAGTGACATTACCGGAGGACAAATTCCAACCCAGTGACTCCAGAAAACTCTCAAACCCAAATTGTGCTACAGTGATTATGGTTTTGGGATGTTTGAAATTAGATGAATAATGAATCAGATTTGTTTTTCCATGAAGTGGCTCACTGGAGATAATCAACAGTGTCTCTCCGCGCCTCTTCATCTTCATCTTCTGTTTCTCTCTCCGCAGAACATCATAGCAGAACATGAGATTCGTAACATCTCGTGTGCGGCTCAGGATCCAGAGGATCTGTCTACGTTTGCCTACATCACCAAAGACCTCAAGTCCAGTCACCACTACTGCCACGTCTTCACTGCTTTCGATGTGGTCAGTGCTCACAGAGTCTGTGTGTTTAATAGCATATATCTTATTCAGAGTGTTTGAATTACATCATGGCTTTTAGAGAAGTCCTATATTTTGGGAGGTGGGTGTAAGTTGGTACTGTACACATGCATGTGCATAAATGAATTTGGCCACCTACGTGCAAAAATACACTTTATATACATTTTAAATCTTACAGAGAAAATTTAGCCAGGGACAACCAAAAACCTTCAACAAAAAAATCATTGTGTTTTTTAATCTTTCTCTATTGAAAAAACAACAAAAGTGTTATCAGACAATGGTTTGTATTACTTTGTGAAATAGATCAGACCTAGGTTGCATCCCATGACAAATATGAACCCGTCCGCAGTGTAAAGTGATGTTCTTTGGGAAGTTGAAACAGGGTAGTTATACACACATCACGTAGGTGCAAGGCTATCAAAAAACAGTGTACATCAGGAAAAAGGCAACGCCCACTAATGCACACTTATTCCATGTCGCACAAGTTTATTTACGCCAGCCTTTCGATTCTACTTCGGTTTTCATCAGGTTATAATGTTTGTAAAGATGAAACCACACCTACATTTATACATAATGCACACCTATAGGCTGACGAGCTTTATGGTGGCATGTGTTGTTAACCATCTGAAACACTAAAGGTGGTAAAACTAAACATGGCAAGATAACTAAAAACTACTCTTAGCAAAATGCCCAATTGGGATTGCGGCAGTAGATTTTCATGGCACGAGAACTGTCTGAGAAAATATCAGGGTTTCATGTTATTTGGTGTAGCATAATTATTATCAGTTACAATGAGGAATGAAAACAGAAGTAATTTAAACTTGAAACCATTTTTTGGAAGTGTTTGTAAAAGTCAGTCAAGGAGAAATAAAGATGCACTGACGCTCTTCTCCATCCAGTGCATTTTTTCCCAATACTGTAGATATGCAAATGTACACAGTATGATATGTCTGTCATAACTGTATACTGTCAGTTTTCATTACACAGTATACAGTCTCACTGTAAACCGCTGCAACCCCATACCCAATACTCCCTGCACACTTTAACTTTGCAATGCAAATACATTATCACAAGGAGGCAACATGCATTAAGTGCAACAAGCGCTTTACCATTAGCCTATGATTTATTTCAGTAGCCTAAATGTAAAAGAAGAAAAAGAAAAAGCTTCATAAAAAATCACAATAGTTTAGAGTTCCACCTAAACTTCTCAAATGAGGTTTCTGGGGAGCCACACTCTCTGGAGCTCCCACATTTTCCAGGACCTGTCTCAAAAAAATCCCTGTATTCTCACGGCTGTGCTTTTGCCTTTACCCTGCCTTACCCCCTTGTCAGAACCTGGCGTACGAGATCATCCTGACACTCGGCCAGGCCTTCGAGGTGGCCTACCAGCTGGCCCTGCAGGCCAGGAAGAGCGGCCACGGATCGTCCACGCTGCCTGAGAGCTTTGACAGCAAGCCCAGCAAACCTGTCCCCAAACCTCGAGTCAACATCCGCAAAACTGTAAGCAGCGCTGCCACACAGAAGCACTACTGTTTGAAAATCCATCCTAAACCCAAATTCACATCGGTAACATTTTTGCTTATCTAGATTTGAAGCATTTAAGTTAAATTTTCTTGCATTTTCTTGTAGATTTTTCATAATAGATTAAAGGTTTAGATGCTCTTTTCAGAGTTAATATGCAGCATTCAGTTGTTTATAAAAGAAAAATTATGTTTTAAGATGGATTTTCACTTCTGATAACACCTTTCAACTCTGCGTCTAATCAAATCTAACAAGCATCCCACTGACTCTGTCTCATTCACACGATAATCTGTGCGTAACTTTCATCCGTCCATAACTTCAGTCCCTCCGCTATGATTCGTTCGTGTTTTAATCCTCACTCATGTTTGTTGTTTTCAGCTCACAGTTTGGTTTTTTGGGATTATCTTGGAACGCTTGTGTTTGTGTGTGTGTGAGCGTCTTGGCCCAGTGGACACTGTGGCAGAGGTGTAGGTGGATATTTGATCTGCTAAGCGTCCATTCGGTCCTCCTGTCCCTGCAGTCTCTTACACACTGGGCTGATTGATGAAGCCTGTTTGCATACGGCTCAGGGGAGGCTTGCTTGGCTCTCCTCAGTGTGTGTGCGTGCATCGAGTGTGTGTGTGTGTGTGTGTGTGTGTGTGTGTGTGTGTGTGTGTGTGTACTAATACGAAGTATCTTCATGTGGAACATACTGCAGCCTTGCATGTAGAATGAATTTACTGACATTTCAGTCCATCAGAGCTTCATCAAAATTGCTGTTGTGTGCAGGGTGTCTGATGGAGTGTGTGTGTGTGTGTGTGTGTGTGTGTGTGTGTGTGTGTGCGTGTGCGCGTGCGTGTGCACGTGCGCACAGACCTGCCTGCTTTTGTTTATGGTGTTTTTAGTGTTGTTGATGTTTGTCTTGCTTGCATGTCGCTGTTCAGTTTGTTAGATTTGATAAAATCCACCTTTATTAGGGTGTGAAGTCATTTTAGCTGTCACATTTTAGCAGTATTTTAGTAGTATTGCAGGAATGATCATCATAATAAATATATAAGTACATATATGGAGATACTTGCTTTTAGTTATGTGGCTGCGTGTACATGATGGCTGCCTTGTGTATCTTGCGTCTGTTTTGAGCGTTGACTGTCCATGTCAAAGGAAATTAACTTTTCACATCTGCAAGATGGAAAACGCACATGAAGGAAACACACCCGCTGTTTTAATGAACTTCTTGATTTTTGGGCCTTTGTTGCTTTTTCGTGGTGTACTGTCATTGCACAGTCCACTGCAAGCTCTTTGTCTTCTCTGGATAGTTTTTAACAGGCTTTGCACACGGGACTGCCACCAGATCTTTTCCAAAAGCCCTTAGCTTTAATATTAGTTGTTCAAAACTCTGTTTCTGCTTTCCAGTTTGCTCTCCATAGTGTGAAATTGGCGTCCCTCCTGGCTCAGGATGCAAAAAAAAAAAACAAAGACGCACCCATAGAAACACTGCTCTGTTGCTGTAGTGGTCGAACATGCCACAGGCTCTTTTTAACAGTTGTTTGATACCCGCCCGAGCTTTGTGATATAGATACTTGTGTCCCACTTTCTGTCACGAATTTCTGTGTGTGTGCGTGCAAACGTGTGTGGCCATTCTTCATGCCTCCTCCAACCGCAGCGTCACAAAGTCTATCTGTAAACCTGTCAACCTCCCATTAACCCCTGACAGAGCTTTAAAATAGTCGCGCTAACACACTTCCCTACTCCAACGACACGCACCGGCTGGCACAGCAGCACATGTGTGTGTCTGAAGGGCGCAGTGTAGAGTTACGGTGTCTGCTACACTGGTGTGCTTATAGACCAAATTTAGGTCCATTTACATGCTGGAAGAAAGAGATGGTGATGGAGGAGAGCCGGTGGCTTCGGAGGAATGGTCTCACTTTCCAAAGTTAGAGCGAGATGTGAGACGGTGAGGAGAGACAGAGGAGGAGGAGAGATGCAGTGTGTGTGTGTGTTCGCTCTCCTCCTCTGTGTGTGTGTGTGTGTGTGTGTGTGGGGTCCTGTGCCTACAGAGATGATGTACGATGGCATGTGTACACACACAATCTGCTGACTCCGCAAACCGTTACATTAACCATTAATTGCCTTTTTCCTCTCTGTGTTCCTGTGTGTGTGTGTGTGTGTGTGTGTGTGTGTGTGTGTGTGTGTGTGTGTGTAGTTAATGGTGTGTGGTGTGCAGCAGGGCAAAGATACTGCAGGATTCGCTTAATATTCCTTCCACCTGCCAGCCATAATCTCCATCCTGCAGCACCTCTCAGGCCCGTGTGCTTAAAAATACTGTCGCTTTGTTGTTCTGCCCACAAGTATCTGTTTCTCCACCCTCCCATTTTCATTTCCATTTTCATGTTGTGTGTGTGTGTGTGTGTGTGTGTGTGTGTGTGTGTGTGTGTGTGTGTTGTGTGAGCATATCTGCTTGCACATCTCTCTCAGCATCCTCTTAACTTGCCCTTATGGGTGTGACCATGCCTGGTATGACTATTGTCTTTGATCAGCGTCAGTATGTTGCTGTAATCCGAGTGCAGCCTCATATCAGGATTGTAATACATGACCCTAACCCTGTGTGACTGAGTTTTACAATCTTGTGTTTCTGAAAGGAGTGAAAAAGCCTCCCAGTGAAGTGAAAATAGCTCATTCATTCAAGCAGCTGGTTCATGTTCTCTGTGGTCTTGAGTGTATATACTCTCTTTAACCCTCTGAGAGCAACATAGTCCCATTTTAGGGAAGGATTAGAATAGTATGATGGAAGCATATGAGACCATTTTATGTCTCATAAATAGTTGCAGCAATTTTGGGTTGATACCATTTGTTACACAGTTTCGGTGCTAAATGTAGTCAAGTTTTACTGGTCGAGAATGAATAAATATGGTCACAAATCCTTACAGAATACCACATTAAGACACCAACATCTTTAGGAAAACCACAGAAAAACCCATGATGTGATTTGGTATCAAAAACTTGTAACATTTGTTGAGTACTTTGCTCCAGAAAGTGCTGAGAAACCCCGTCATTGTCAACATACCTCTGAAAACCAATCATCCGAGGTCTCCAGTTTGTGACTGTAATCATCATAGAGGTCACAACAGGTCATTTTACATTGTGATGTCGGTTTAAAAAAATGGTCTCATTACATTGATATGGATACTATGGGCGCAAACGTCATCACACATCCAAATTCATGCATTTCCAGTTCTGGTCCAAATATAGTTCACTCTAGCTTTAAAATTCAGCTCACTACAATCGTCTGAAAAACAGGATCGCCAGCAGCCGTGTGGGTCTCAGAGGGTTAAACCAAAAACAAAACAAAAAAAAAACAACTCAAGGGCAAATGAAATGTAAGAACAAGCTATGTCTCACCTCATTGGAAACATTTTCACGACTTTGGAAAAACGAAGATGCTTTTGCAGAGTGATGTTTTGCACAGTTGCCGTGTCGGTGGTGTTGTGTTTGCAGGGTATAAATGTGGCGTAACACGGACTCTGGCTTTAGTCTCGCTGTGTTGCGGTGATGCTGCTGTCCCACGCTGTTGCCAGGGCGAAGACTCTGCTGCCATGTTGTTGCCATGGTTTTGCTTTTGGTTTTGGAGTGTTGTTGCCTCTCACTGTTGCCATGCAGCTGCTCTGTCATCGCTGTGGTTTTGGCCTCGCTGCTTTGCTGTTTTTCGGTGTTGGCGTTGCCGAGCGGGGCCCACTTTGACCTGTGTATGACCTCTGCCCCTGTAGGTCATCATGTCCCCCGTCAGCCGCTGGTCACTGGGCCACATTTACACCCCTCACCGGCCTCCTCTCCACCCTCCTCTTCCTCCCCCTCGACTCTTCCATCTTCCTCACAAAGCTCAGTCACAGGTCCTCCACGCTTTTTCCTTCTCTTATCCTTTATTTCCACATGATTTCTTTTCTTTAAGTCAAGGAGAAAGCGGCGTCTGTAAGTGCTTCCATTTTACTCTGTCGCCTTGATTCAACTCACTCTGCATCCGTGTGGTCTGTTTGCAGTGAGTGCAGCGAGTGTTTGTGTGTCTCATTCTCCAGTGATGACCTCTATCTCCACATCAACACTCAGCAGCGTTAAAATAAAAAAAACAAACAGATGTGACACTTCAGCCAGTCTTGCAAAGCCAGCCCGTTTCTCTCTTTACAGCCAATTCAGAGCTGAAAGCAGACATCGACTTTAATGCCTCAGTCAGTTTTTAAGTGCCCCGCTGCATCAATTCGACCCTTCAACGAGGACACGCTCCATCCTTAAACATTGAAGATGCTAAATGTGTAAATAAAAAGGGTTTAAAGCAACAACCACTACTTAAAAATTGGCTAAATACTTATTAAAACACTCCAGTCCATTAAAACCTCCATTGAATGCTTGCAATGAGCTTTTACGCTTGGAGTGTTTTTCTCGCTCATCTTCATCTTGCACACAAGGCAGCTGAATTTTTAAAGGGTCATCAGAAGAAGACTGCAGCACCAGAGCGTTCACGCTGTGCCAAGAAATGTGTTAAGTGCAATAGACTCCCGTTGCAGTCGGGTCTGTTTTGCATCAGTTCAGAGGTTTCTGTCCTTTGAAGGTTTGAAGGTTTGCAGAACTCACTGTGATTCCCCCGCTGCATCACTTCAAGATCTCATGTTTAGACCTAAAAATTGGGCTGTTGATATGAAACTTACTGTGAAGGCAGGCGGAGTCCATTCATTGGCGTCATGTGTGGTTGATGAGTTTGAGACTAATCCCGGCGATGCTCAGAGCCAGTTCTTCACTGAGCATGATGGTGTTGTGCTGCTGTGGGATCAAAAGTG
Organism: Plectropomus leopardus; assembly: GCF_008729295.1. Lineage (NCBI taxonomy): Eukaryota > Metazoa > Chordata > Actinopteri > Perciformes > Serranidae > Plectropomus > Plectropomus leopardus. The sequence continues at coordinate 7,186,273 of NC_056484.1, forward strand.
TGTTTTTTCTTTAATCCTGTAACCCCGTAACAAGATTATATGGCCTTGCTGTGGTTGTCCGAGTGTGTGTGTATATGTGTGTGTGTGTGAGAGAGGGATAGAGAACTGGATTAATATTTCAGTTATTTTTTATATTGTTGCTGTTGCAGTGTGTTGAGACAAGATAAGAGATGCATGGCACTGCACAACTCTCAGAATAACCTCCAGAAGTAGATGCTTTTTTATGAAATATTAACATTATTTTTACATACTGGGGCAATTTATTGACGTCATTGATTATGGAAATGTGCTGATTTGCAAAGTTTACATGTCGCAGTACAGTGAGCTGAACGTGGTCCATGTGGCTAAAACGGCCTGTGATAGGTGTAACTGCTGTGGACGGACACATGGAGCAGCACTGTGCTGTTTGCTGTCTGATTTATTAGGATTATTAACATGTGGAGCGTGTTTCTGTTAGTTGTAGTCACTTTAGCTTTCTGCACCGCTGCTAATGCACCATGCATCACCTAACGTCGTTATTCGCCATTTTACATGTGGTTTATTTTAGCGCTCATGCACAAGTTGGGAAAGTAGTTTAAAAAGTATTCCCACACATTTTCATAGACAAGATCTCAAACTTTTCCATGGCTTTTCAAGGTCCCATAATTTAAATTAAAAAAAACACAACAAAAACAAACACGATGACAAACAAAACATCACACATTGGTGCATATTAGAGCAATTTTACGTCAGAAGCTACAGATAATAAATTTGCCATAATGTTACATTTTGTGGGAGGTTAACCACATAAGATTAATGTAACAATGTTATTACACCCAAAAAAATTCAATTCAGATTTGGCATCTGACAAATAGGGTCTATTATTATCACTAATATTAATATCTTACACAGAAATTATGGAAAAATTAGACGGACTTTAAAATGTGCCACTATCATTGTTTTTTAGAGAAAATGACATAATTTTTTTTAAAAAAAAATACTCATGAGACAAGTTTTTTTTTTTATATTTTGGATAAACTAATTCTTACATTAATAGAGTAATAAAATAATCTTTAGAATAATTGATAAATTAGTTGTCAGATTAATCAAGAAAATGATAATAGATAGGTGCAGTCCTATTAGTTAAATTTAATATATTTGTTCATATCCATAATTAGAACTTGAAAAGGACAAATGTAGTCCTCCTCTGTCAGAGCTGCAGCTCTCCCAGTCGAGTCTCTCCTCCCCCCAAATCACCTGAAAATAAACCAATACATTGAAGGAAAAACACCCTCAGCAACAGAAGCCAGCCGCTTGATTGGTTGCCGTGAGGTTATTTTTGAAAGCAGTGTAGATTGTTTGGTTTGTTTCTCAGCACTGAAGCCACAAAATCTTCACAGTGGCAGCAGCAGACGAGCGCGCCGCTCTTAAATGACCGTACAGGAAGTGCAGTGCTGCGGATACAGCACAGAGTGATTGTAATTGTTCGAGATTTTGAATTTAGAAATGTAGACACGGAAAATTTTAAGAGATTTCTTTAGACTGTGAGCTTTTGGCCACGATCTCTATTCTGCTTTTTCATTTGTCATCTGTATCTCGTCTCCCTCTGACGTTTGAGTTATTATTTTTCATTACATTATTAAGCACACGCTCCATCCCATTCTTCTATGGTCGCACAGACTTTATTAACATGAAACTGTATCAGAAAATTCCCCCTACGGTGTGCGAAATGTCGAGTTTCCCCAGCCGTTTGCACTCAGTTATGTCATGATAAATTGTCTGCATCCTTAAGAAGCATCAGTTCATTCATGAGTTTCAAAATTGAGGAAAAACAGCTAATTCTAAGAAATTCGCCTCCTTTTCCGACTTCCATCTGCTTCCTCTCTTTATACATCTCTGTGTGCGTCAGATGGAGCAGCCGTCCATGGACCAGAAGGGCCACGCCAACGTGCCGTGGATTGTGGAGCCGGGTCAGGAGGCCAAGAGAGGAGTCAACACCAAGTACGAGACCACTATTTTCTAACATACACCCGCCTTGTCCACTCCTGTGTGTGTGTGCCTTTCAGAGGTTGCCCTGTACTGGGGCCCCGCCCCGGAGTTGGGCACGAGCGACGCACGCCGCCGCGTCACCTCACCGGCTGAAAATAAAAAACAAAACATCCCGCCCCGCCCCCGTTAGCCGAGCCTGTCCACTGCATGATGACGTTTGGCGCTGCGCTGTCTCTCTCTTCTTTCTCCTTGTCTCTTCTCTCTCTTTTTGTTTCTGCTCTCCCCCTCTGTGGCCCCGGGCCCCTTCCTCCTGCCTGCAGGGCTGGCGCATGACCTTTGAACCCAGGGCTGTGGTGCACTTCTCTGTCTCCACCTGTAGGGGGAATGGTCAGCTCCCCGTCCCACTTCCGTGTTTGTCGGTCAGTCAGCGGGCAACCGGTCGGTTGTTCAGCTTCAAGCTTCTTGTTTTTCTTTTTTTCCTTCCTGTTGATGGATGCAACTGTTGAGCTTCGTCTCTCTCCTCCTTTTTTTCTCCTCTGACTGCCTCCATCCCTCGCTTTTCTCTACATCTCAGCCCCTTTGTCCAACTGCCCCTGACAACTTGAATGAGATTTGTTACCATAATACTGCTGAGAGCTGTGACAGTGTTTTAGCTGTCTGCTGAGCCCAGTGTGGGAGCTGACGATGACGAGGGCTGTTGTCGAAACACGACAACTGGAGGAGACTTTTTAAGACGTTTTTTAATCAGAGAGGGGAGCTGAATTACAGGAGAGGTGATGTAGCACAGTCTAACTCTGACTCATCTGGTTCATCCAGCAGGCTACTAGAATGTATTTCAACTTTTTGATTCTTTATATCAGATTATTTTTTTGAAAATATTAACAAACTTGTGAATTTCTTTGAGAAACTTGACCTGTGACACGGGAAGAAGTAGTTTTTTTTTTTGTTTTTTTTTGCTTTTATAGCACTTTTTTCAGCACATGTGTGTGTATATGTTTAGAGTTTAACCAAATGGATTTTTTTCCCTGGCCATAAACCTTTTTTTTTGTTTTTTGGGGAAAACAAATCTTGTATGTAAACGGTTTAGCATGTGGCTTGTGAGACGCATGGTGGCCATTTTGGATTTGCTGAGCAGGGGGGCCGGTGGAGAGGCGGGGTGTGAGGGCTCTCTCGATAAGTGATGTCATCTCATTTGCAGGGCAATGCCGGACGCTCATGTCTATTACTGTGGAATGCAAAGAATGTAGCCAGCCCTAAACACGGACCTTGTCACACTTACAATGCAAAATGGACTACAAAAGGACTCACTTTTCAAAGAACTACAAACATGGATGCTACTCCACAGTGTTTAAGGTTGACTACCAAATTTTGACATGATTCATCCACATGATGCTTGACACAGTAAACATATGACAGACACTTATACGCACTAACAGGACTGCATCTTACAGACGACGGTCTGCTCTGAATGTACACTTATTTGAAAGCAGCCTCAAATTTCTGCGACTACAGCAGGATCTGTTTTATGCGTCCGACTGGGACGCATGGCCTGTGAACTTTTGGGCAGTCACAGCGTCTCCATGGAGACAGTGAGTACGGTTACAGGGCATCTGTTGGTAACAGACAATGGGCTCGCTAAAGGCACCACTGGGCATGTTTCAGTGTTGGAATAGGCATGGGTTTGAGGACGTCTGGCTGGCTCTTTCGGTCTTTTTATTTTCTTTAAAGTCAGAGAATAATACAGAGATATATGCACAAGTGTGTAAATGTGATTGGACTAGCTGCAACGCGCTGGAGATGCAACAGATGTGTCCTCTAACGGACAATGAACCTATGTGAACAAAACAGCATCTGGCGTTAAAAAAAAAAAAAAAACTATTCTATTCGTATTGCCCGACATTTTAATGTTTAATATGAGAGTATTATATTACCATGATGATTATGATTATTCTTGTGCAATTCTTGTCTACTGTTGTCTTAATGTTACATTATTTTTCTATGGTATGATGAGATGAAACCTTGGGCTTGAGAATGATTGCCATCCTTTAAAAAATCTGAAACTATATGATCATACTTGTACACAGAGAGTGAATGTTGCAGGTGGCTAGCTAACTCTTGTCAGGTCAACCCTCCATCATTTCTCATGGGGCTCTACTTATCTAGCAGATGTACTATTTTAAACGCAGTATTACTGTATTATTTGGATGAGACATTATCCAGTTATAAAATGTACATAGATATTTTGCCAACTCATTGTTCATACATGTAATGTAAAAGAGAAGAGAGTAAAGGATTTGCAGTACGTGGCACTGGAAACAAGGTACCAAAATAAAGGTTGGACATTAAAAGAAGTGGTTGATTGTAGAGATTGTATTTTGAGGGAATCTGAAATAGGTTATTTGGTGACATCCCTGCTGACCAACTTATGTACATAGGCTTGGGCTTCCAGCACACTGATTTTTGTAATTTTGGCCATTATTTATATCCTTGTAAAGCACATGGAATAAAATATGACTTGTAAAACCATTACTGGGCAGTGTCGTAAGTTATTCCCTTTTACTCAAAAGTTTTTTTATACTACAACTTAAAGCTGGGGTTGGTAACATGAGCGGGGAGAGACTGCACGTCCCTCCTCTTCCCTCCCTGCTGCTCCTCAGCCCTGCCTCCACACCGCCTCCACACCCCATCCTCTGCAGAGGAGGCCATCATGCACGCGCAGGCTCGAATCTACAGAAACCAATACGACATCTCGAACACACTGGTAAGTACTAAATACAAACAATACAGGCAGAAATATCCTGTTTTAATATAACTGTTGATGACTGTTTCTCATGTCGTGTAAGCTCACTGACATGTTGTCTATGTTGCTGCAGGAACTTGGAGAGCGTGACGCTGGACTCCGCTGAGGAAATCACCATCACAACGTAATACGAGCAGACGGGCGGGTAGAGGAGGGACACCCGAGGACCTTGGCCTTTGCAGGAGGGAGCCTTGCGCCTGACGGGGGTCTGTAGCCGATCTCCCAGAGGAAGACAGCAGACAGTCCCGTCATGTTGCATGGCAGCGAGAGACCATCACAAGTAGTCATACCTGGCTAATGTGTCTGGTCAGTTCTTTACCGATATCTAGACTTTCATGGGCAATACTACTATTGTTTCCCTTATTACTTAGGTTTTTTAGGGAATTTAAGCTAATATGCAAAACTACAAATCAAGTAGCATTATTTTCATATGAAAACAACATAGTATAGCATGCTGAAAAATTATGACATGTCAAAAAAAGGGCTGAAAACAACATAGATCAGAATGATGAGTCACGTGATAGTATAGCATGTTGAAAAACGACCATAAAACATCATCTTATAGAATGTCTAAAAAACAACCGGAAACAACATAGTATAGTTAGGGGAGATGCGTTATAGTGTAGCATGCTGAAAAACAAAAAAACAAAAACATCATATTTTAGCATATTGAAAAAATTACCAAAAATATCATATTTTAGCCTGTTGAAAAAATTACCAAAAATCAGATACTATAGTATGGCAAAAAATATGACACATCAAAAAAAGGGATGAAAACAACATAGAACAGCATGTCGAGGAACGTCATAGTATAGCATGTTGAAAACAAAGACCAAAAACAAATATCATAGCGTGGTGAAAAAACTAAAGATGCATGATAATTATCAGACTGATAACAGGACTTATGAATTCCGCTAATACAGTTTTAAGGCCGATAAAGACAACCGATGATAATGAGCATAAATTGCTTTGATTTCGCCTGTTTTGCCCATGGTTTCGCTCCTCCGGTAGGCTACATCACACACTGCATCATGCTGCACGTCAAACTGCTGCGCCTGCTGTCCAAAACATGTCATCGCAGTCAGCAGCAGGGCTGAGCAGGAGTGTAGGGGATATTGTTGCGGATGTTGTGCAATAAAACAACATTTCCACGTCCAAAATCCAACGAGCAAGACGATCTAAGGTCCCAGGGTGACAGGAGAAATAAATAAATTCCACGCCATCTTGGTGCACATCATTTGTAGACCAAACCGTGAAAAATTCATGTAAAATTAATTAATTAATATTCATGTGAGGTGAGGTGAATGTTGAGATTGAACTTATCCAGGGCAGGTGAGTTTTACAGGCCCATAGACGAGTCTGAAGTGCAACTAAAAACACAGTTGAAACGTATAAAGGTTTAACGCAGTTTGTTTAGAGGGCTTTATCACAGACTTTGAGATTATCGCTCAGGATTTCCACCGCTTAAATGTGCGTTGCGTTACAGCTCCGCTGTGGTTTTGCTCCGTGCTCCACCGGTTGCGTTTTGAGTCCATGGATGCATTATAGTAAAATCGGTTTGAGTCCGGCATGACGCAGCAGTTTGATCAGCTGGAGCGGCGAGACCGAGGAGTTCCCGCAGTAATTACAGAATCACGCGCATTAAATCAGCACAGAAGAATTGAGTTCATTCATTCCCATAACTCCTAATAAATTGCTGTCTAAACGAGAGTTTGTAATAAAACGTTGACAGAAAAAGTGGTAGGAGATTTAGCTCACTGGGATACATGACTGATAAATAATCACAAGATTTGCAGATCAAATTACCCCCAAAGTATTTTGCTCCTCAAAAATGTGACAGCTGAGCTGCAGCTGAGGGGGGTAAGACGGCCGATTACTGGCACTTATACTGGCGATTGAAGCCTCACATGCGACCTAATTCCGCAATAGTGCAAAATCCAAGGCTGTATTTTAATGGGATAATGCCAGAAGTGGGGAAAACTATAGGCAACATATAAAAGATAAGTTAACACTTGTGTCACAAGCAAACTACCATACACTTGAATATTAAATAAAATAAAATGTTTCCGCTTAGATTCGAACCGCCGTCCTTATGCACATCAACCAAAAACATAGTCCAATAAGCCAAAGGTGGGGATGAAAACCTCTCTGAATTGACTTCTATTTATATCTTCTATTTACTATTTATTTATTAGCCGACGTGTTTTTATGTTATAGATGATATAAATAAATGTTTTTAATGAGAATAAAACCATCAACTTCTCGCAATCTAACCAAATAAACAAACCACTTTGTTAAATCTTTCCACATATGAACTTCCAAGTCGACTTCCTGTTATGCTCCTAAAATTGACTTTTTCTTGCTGACTAGCAGTACAGACGTCTGTCAAAAATTCGACCGATATATGAGTCATGCCGATAGTTTGCGAAAGGGTTAAAATCAGTATCGGCAGCGACGTCTGTCGAAACTTGACTGATATATGAGTCCGGCCGATATTTCTTGATTTCGACAGAGGCGTCAGCTGATACTGGTCTTACCTGTTTTGAAGACCACTTCACCACGTTTATTGTCGACACATTCCTCAACTTTACTGCCTTAATTTGTCTGAAATATCACAATCAGTGTCTAAACTGTATAAATCTACAGCCAAATTATTTTTATGGCATAAATAAAATAAAGTGTTTTCAATGAGATTCAAACTATCAGCGTCTAGCATTTCAGTCTAATAAACAAGCCACTTAGCTAAATCTCTAACCTATAAGATGTAAAATTGACTTTTTCTGACTGGCAGCACTGACGTCTGTTGAAACTCGACTGATATATGAGTCCGGCCAATATTCCTTAATTTCAGCAGACGCATCAGCTGATGCTGGTCTTACCTGTTTTTGGGACCACTTCACTTCATTTATTGTCCAAAACGACGCATCCATCAAGTGTATGTGCCTTCATTCGTCTACAACATCATAATCAGTGTCTAAACTGCGTAAAACTACAGCCAAATTAAAAAATGAGTCAGCATATGATATCACATGCTGGATGTAATAAAAACTCATATATAAATGATCTCGATTCAACACATTACTATCATCAGACATTTGGCTCAGTGGATAAAGTTTTTGGCTAGCGTGCAGAAGGTCGGAGGATCGAGTCTTGAACAACACCGATCATTTTATTTATGCCGTAAAAAGTAATTTGGTTGTAGATTCATACAGTTTAAACACCGATTGTGATATTGTAGGAAAATGAAGGCAGGCCAGGCCAGACGTGCGTACCAAGTTTCACGAGTTTTGGGACATTGGGGATAAAAATAGTAACAATAATTCCTTGTATTCCTCGCACTGGTTGGTGCTCGGGCCCTAAATATATGTCATGTCTTACCATGCTCGATGCTCACACTTACCGCTGAACACTGCTGTAAGCAGGGACTGATGTTTGATTCCTTCCAACTCAACAGAGCCCTTAAGCCTACTTAGGGACTGTTCTGTAGCTGTGCTGCTTCCTGACATTTTGGGGAATGTTCCACTCTATATTTCCACTATAACTCCAACAGAATATTATTTTCGACATTGTTTTTGTACAATTCAAGTTGACATCAGAAAATAAGAGAGCCCCCCCCCCCAAAAAAAAATTATGAAAATGAAATTGATTTTGCTTTTGAAAATGACAGCTTTTTTTCCTGAAATGTTTTTTTTTAAATTTAAATGCACAAATTCAGATGTTGATAAAAAAGAAAAGAAATAAGCTAGAATTAAATGTTTTTTGTTTGTGTATAAAGGCTGAAGATCTGTTCTGTATTTATTGTTTTTATAAATTTAAATCACAAAATATTCTGGAGGTCTTAACAGTATCATCTATCTGTATTCTTCAGTGTTTTATCTGCAGACTAAGCAGCTGTTGGGTTTTGGTTATATAAAAGCTTTTAGATTTTTATTGAGTGATACAATTTACAGTTACTCTGATTTGACAGATTGTCGGAGCATTTCATTTGAAAACAAAATGTCCACTTGAAGAGTCAAAACTGCTATAATGTTAAATTCATTTGTACTGACTACATCTCAGCCTTTCATACCCTCAGATAATGAAAAACAAACAAAAAGAAATGATCGGTTATTGATATTTTATCGGCCGCAAGAAGCTGCAAAGTTATTCAGTTGGTTGAAAAAATCATTATCATGCATCACTTAAAAAAAAATGCAAAAATGGCACATTATAGTATGGCGGAATGTGAAAATATGACGTCAAAAAAAGGCTGAAAAAAAACATAGAATAGCATGTAGAGATACATTATAGTGTAACATGTAAAGGAAATGACCAAAAATATAATTTTATAGCATGACAAAAAACGACTGAAAATGTCATAGTATAGTATTATGAAAAATGTCAAAATATGACCTGTCAAGTCAATTCAATTTTATATATAAAGCCTATAATCACAAATCAAATCAATCAAGAGCAACTGAGGAGGAATCCCTCTTCCAGGACAGACAGACGTGCAATAGATGTTAGACATAACAAATAAATTACAATAATGACCCAAAAGAAAGAGAAAGAGAGAAAAAAAAGAGAGAAAGTAGGAGATGCAAAGCAACAATGATAACAATAACATATATAACAATAGTGATAGTCATAAAATTACTATTATTATGCAAATATTGTAAGTGTTGATAAAAGCCCCATGTGTATATTATTAGTGGATGACATGACTAAATAATGGCAGTAGAAAGTCATGTAGAGCAGGATCACAGCATCGGCACAATCAAGGCCAGCGACACAGCCACGCCGTCAGACAGGACCACAGCAGCAGCTCAACCAAGACCACAATCCAGGCGAGCCGGAGGTACAGCATCAGTGCAGCCACAGCACGAGCACGGCCAAAAATGGCTGAAAACAACATAGAAAAGCATGTTGACAGGTGTAATACTGAACATGTTTAAAAAATGACCAAAAAAACCCGAAAACATCATATTTTGTTATACTGAAAACATTGACAAAAGACTCATGCTATATTATGGCAAAAAAATTTCATACCAAAAATCGCAATCTATACTATTGCCTTTTTGGCAATTTTTTTGCCATGCTAAAAAATTTTTTTTCTTTTTAACTTTTTTGGAC